>NC_090237.1:24387500-24605000 GCF_024489055.1 Chanodichthys erythropterus
TTATAAAATGTAAAACTTTAAAAATATATTCTTTATCAAAAACTAGTATTAAAATCAATTTGTGGCTAGTTTCATTTTATTTTATTTTTTCCTGCTTATATAAGTTTTTTTTTTTTTTTTTCTGTTAAAGAACATTTTAAGGAGCAGCTTGGCCTTAAGATGACCTGACAAAAATTTGTGAAGGATCCAATTAAAGCTGTAGGACAAGTTTAAAAAAAAAAAAACTGCATTCAATCTATAATGGCTATATTCAGTATGAATCAACATGTTGGCTATATTGTGTTGGAGGCTCAGCTATCTGGGGAATAAAACTGCGTTTCCACTGAAATTACCCGGAACAATTGTACCAGGAACTTTTCTCCCAAGAACTTTTTGTCTCCCCCAGACCTGTTGCCTTCTGCGTTTCCACGCAGTCTAAAGTACCGGGAAGATTAGGCTAATTTGTCCGGTGACGTAGTACTGCGTGCGACTGTTTCTTCCTGTCAGTGACTGAATTTACTGCTGCGTGGAGTCGACCAATCAGATGCGGCGTGGATCTGACCAATCAGCATGTTCAACGCCTAGTCCCACCCCCGAAAGTTCCTGAACTTTGAAAAAGTACCACCTCGCCATCAGGGACTTTTCTGAGGGGGAAATTTTACCCGGAACTTTTAGTTCCTGGTTCCTGTGGTGGAAACACAATGAGTACCAGTCCAAAGTCCCTAGTTCCTGGGTAAAGTTCCTGCGGTGGAAACGGGGCTTATGTGAGAGAAACCCAGACCTCCTGCCTTACTGTTCATGTTCACTTCATCATTCTGACTTTATAAGACACTAATGCTCACTTTACATGGGTATCCTGGAGTCTGGCTTTGGGCAAACTGCTGAAAAGACTAATAGTTTGCTTGTGCTGTAATTTAATTTTACTGACAGTTTATGGCTCAGTTAGAGTGGAATACATGGTGTAATGATGTTTAAGCTGATGCTCCTATGTCACAAACTACACCAAAGTAATATATGTACACTGACATAAAATTCTAGTAAGTCTTGCAAATGGTAAAAATTAATATTCTGGGAAATCTGACCCAAAAAAAAACAAAAACGCCAGGAAAATTACTGATTTGGCAGCTTGCTTTCCAGACCACCTGTTCATACTTGGATAGTAACGTATGATTTTTCCTTGTATTTTATTCTATTCTTTTGTCTCTCAGTTTGTAGCACAGCCAAATTGCCAGCAGCTGTTGGCCTCACGCTGGTATGATGAATTTCCTGGCTGGAGGAGACGTCACTGGGCTGGCAAGTTCATCACCTGCGTCTTCATTGGCCTCCTATTCCCCCTGCTCTCCCTCTGTTACCTGGTGGCACCCAAGAGCCGCTATGGCCTCTTCATACGCAAGCCCTTCATCAAGTTTATTTGCCACACTGCCTCTTATTTGACCTTCCTCTTCCTCCTGCTGCTGGCCTCCCAGCACATAGTCTCTAACAATCCCGATCGTCAAGGTCCAAAGCCCACCACGGTGGAGTGGATGATTCTACCCTGGGTTCTGGGTACTGTAACACCACATCCCTGCAGAACTGATATGATTTCATAATCTGGTCCTAAACTCAGCTATTTGTTTATATACACTAATACATAGATATTTCTAAAAGAATATCCTCTAGAATTGTGATTCAGTTTTATTATATGTTCTCTATGCAACATTTGCAAGATTCATCATGGACCAGAAAAGTTCTTTGAACATGAACCAACACAATCTCTTGGCTGCTCTTGCAGGATTCATATGGACAGAGATCAAGCAGATGTGGGATGGTGGATTTCAAGATTACATGCATGACTGGTGGAATCTTATGGACTTTGTGATGAATTCCTTGTATCTTGCAACCATTTCACTGAAGATCGTTGCATATGTTAAGGTATGTTACATCGCAACAATCACTGGTGGAAATCACTTGGAAATGGACCAAGAGTAATTTATTAAAGGGTTAATTCGCCCAAAAATGAAAATTCTGACATTAATTAATCCCCCTCATGTCGTTCCACACCCGTAATATCTTCGTTCACCTTCGGAACACAAATTAAGATTTTTGATCAAATCCAATGGCTCAGTGAGGCCTGCATTGACAGCAAGAGATAATTTACACTTTCAATGCCTAGAAAGCTACTAAAGACATATTTAAAACAGTTCATGTGACTACAGTGGTTCAACCTTAATGTTATGAAGCAAAGAGAATACCTTTTGTGCACCAAAATAACAACTTTATTCAACAACATCCAGTGATGGGCGATTTCAAAACAATGCTTTATGAAGATTCGAAGCTTTATGAATATTTTGTTTCAAATCAGTGGTTCGGAGCGTGTATCAAACTGCCAAAGTCACGCCCCCCAGAGGTGAACCTTTTGAATTTCGAAACGCTTATGAAGTGATGAAGCCTTGTTTACTCGTTTACATGACTTTGGCAGTTTGATACATGCTTCAAACCACTGATTCTAAACAAAAGATTTGTAAAGCCTCGAAGCTTTATGAAGCAGTGTTTTGAAATCGCCCATCACTAGATATTGTTGAATAAACTCGTTATTTTGTTTTTTTTGGTGCACAAAAAGTATTCTCGTCGCTTCATAACATTAAGGTTGAACCACTGTAGTCACATGAACTGTTTTAAATATGTCTTTAGTAGCTTTCTGGGCATTGTCTTGCTGTCTATGTAGGCCTCACTGAGCCATTGGATTTTATCAAAAATATCTTAATTTGTGTTCAGAAGATGAAAGAAGGTCTTACGGGTGTGGAATGACATGAGAGTGAGAAATTAATGACACAATTTTAAATTTTTGGTAAATTAAACCTTTAACTGCTCCTTTCTTCTTTCCTAACAGTACAGTGGTTGCAAACCCAGGGAAACCTGGGAAATGTGGCACCCCACACTGGTGGCTGAGGCGGTGTTTGCCATTGCCAACATCTTCAGCTCTTTACGCCTCATCTCGCTTTTCACGGCCAACTCTCACCTAGGTCCTTTGCAGATATCATTAGGGCGGATGCTCCTGGACATCCTAAAGTTCCTGTTCATCTACTGCCTGGTGTTGCTTGCCTTTGCTAATGGACTCAATCAGCTTTACTTCTACTACGAGACTAGCGATGGCATGAGCTGCAAAGGCATCCGCTGTGAACGTCAAAACAATGCATTCTCAACGTAAGTCTTGGGAAAAGGCTTATATCTAGTACCTCATATCTCAATACTAAATTGATATATTTTCAGTGTCAACTACACCTGCATGCGCATATATAATACATATATACACATACATACACACATGCATACATACATACATACAGTGGGTATGGAAAGTATTCAGACTCCCTTAAATTTTTCACTCTTTGTTATATTGCAGCCATTTGCTAAAATCATTTAAGTTAATTTTTTTTCCTCATGAACGTACACACAGCACCCCATATTGACAGAAAAACACAGAATTGTTGACATTTTTGCAGATTTATTAAAATAGAAAAACTGAAATATCGCATGGTCCTAAGTATTCAGACCCTTTGCTGTGACACTCATATATTTAACTCAGGTGTTGTCCATTTCTTCTGATCATCCTTGAGATGGTTCTACACCTTCATTTGAGTCCAGCTGTGTTTGATTATACTGATTGGACTTGATTAGGAAAGCCACACACCTGTCTATATAAGACCTTACAGCTCACAGTGCATGTCAGAGCAAATGAGAATCATGAGGTCAAAGGAACTGCCTGAAGAGCTCAGAGACAGAATAATATATATATATGGCCCCTAGACTACATTTGAAAGCTGAAAAGTTGTGTATATGTTGCAACTGCACATCCTAATTTTGTTTGTATTCTGTTTGTAGGCTATTTGAGACTTTGCAGTCTTTGTTTTGGTCAATTTTTGGGTTGATCAGTCTGTATGTGACTAATGTCCAAGCTGACCACAAGTTCACCGAATTTGTGGGCGCCACAATGTTTGGGACGTATAACATCATCTCCTTGGTGGTCCTCCTCAATATGCTCATTGCCATGATGAACAATTCTTATCAACATATCGCTGTAAGTACTTTCTGAGGTCTGTAAGTACATATCTTCATAATATCTTCTACTCTGGTAATTGTTGCATATTACATATACCGTATTTTCTAGAAAATAAGTCACAAATGATTATCGCACTGGGTTAAAATTACATTTTTGAAAGGAATAAAAAAACCGATACAGTAAGATGCATCAGTGTTTAAGTCACATTTTTTATATTCAGAAATAACATGAAATATCAGTAAATTAAATGTTTACAGACATAGTTCCCCTCACTGCATACAAAATCTGTTAAATTAAATGGTATACAGAACGAATAAATAAATTATAGTCAATTTTTTTTATAAACAAAAATGTATAAAAAAGTCCAAGCCCAAACAAATTTATTTAAAGCGAAACTGAAATTGCTGGCGTGTGGAAATGAGCTATACAAATCAACAGTTACGTTCCTCTCTTATTCAGCACAAATCCAGATTGTTTTACATTATTTGCATCATATAAGTCACTTTGGAATATAAGTCATAGTACATTTCAGATGATAAAAAAATAAGTAACTTATATTCCGGAAAATATGGTACAGTGTGCAGTACCTTGTAAGTCACTTTGGTGTGAAAGCATCTGTCAAGAACATAAGTGTAAATTTCTCAGTAATGACCTGCCTCTCACATTTATGTTCTGGCTTTTCTGAAGGACCATGCTGATATTGAATGGAAATTCGCAAGAACTAAATTATGGATGAGTTATTTTGAGGAAGGAGGCACCTTGCCACCTCCCTTCAACATTATCCCAAGTCCCAAATCCATATGTTACCTGATTACATGGATTAAGGTGAATGTGTTCAAGAGAAGGTCAAAGAGGACTGAAACATTTGGAACAATAGGGGTGAGACTTTGTGGAAAAACTGTCTTTTTTTTTGGTCTTACAGAAAAGATTAATATAATGTAATGGAGAAAGGGGGATTTAATTACAACTAAATATGTGTTGTAAGATGTCTAGTTGCTTGGTTGTTTTAGAATCAGCAGATAGCCTACTTTTAATATCGTA
The DNA here is from genome assembly GCF_024489055.1 of Chanodichthys erythropterus. Taxonomy (NCBI): domain Eukaryota; kingdom Metazoa; phylum Chordata; class Actinopteri; order Cypriniformes; family Xenocyprididae; genus Chanodichthys; species Chanodichthys erythropterus. Next base: position 24,392,560 of record NC_090237.1, read on the forward strand.
GAGGACAGAGAGAATTATTTTATTTCAAATATCCTTTTTGTCCTTTCAGAGAAGAGCTGCTGAAAATGTGAGACTAAACCACCAATACCAGGTAGCTTTCCACCAAAAATATTGTTTCTCTACAGTTCTTTCTCTATTGTTTTGATTTCTTGTACAATGTATTGTACTGCTATTTCTCTAAACGTAGGAAGTCTTGAGAAACTTAGTAAAACGATATGTGGCCGCCATGATTCGAGATGCCAAGACTGAGGAGGGTCTCACAGAGGAGAATTTTAAAGTAAGCATTGAAAAATGATTTAGCTTAGTAAAACACTTGCTTTTGTTTCGCTGGCTTGTATTTGTCTTCTTAAACAATGGATACAACAGTGGTCTTGTGCTTTACACTGACACCTAATGGTGTGGATGAAGCATTACTTCACAGCACAAGTTTTAAGTTACCGGCGCCATTGTAGAAGTACCCTATATGACCCTTGAATGATGTATTTTGCAAGTAAACGTGTCCAGTAGTAGAAAGGGAAAAAATTACAATAAAATTCTGAAATAAAACTGTACCTTTTTAAATAAGCGCTTTGATTAAAAGACAAGTAATTGTGGACCCTCATCACTTCAACAGGAGCTGAAGCAAGACATATCTAGCTTCCGTTATGAAGTCATTGGAATGATGAAAGGCAACCAGAAAAGCACTCGTGCGAATAAGCCAGGCACAGCGGCCTCCGATGGTTCTCATCCAGATGGTTTGCTTCGGTATCCCTCGGCTCTTCAGCAGAACAAAAAACTACATTTGTACGATGTCAGTGCAGTGCTACAGCAACAAAACTCTGAGGAGACAAGGGAGTCTCTTGGTTGTCTGGTCAATGGATCACCAGCAGTTTTGGCAGACCCTTTACTCAAAGACAAAGCCAGGAAGGATTTCCCTAAAGATTTTACAGACTTTGGGTTGTTCCAGAAGAAACATACCGTTCTCAATCCAAATAAGATCTACTCACTCGCTGAAGAGTCCAAGGAATCAGATACTGACATTTTAGACTGGGTGAGAGAGGAAGCGCTTGAGAAACCTCTGGCAGGAAAGGTTGAACAGGAAGAGAATGAATCAAAGTGCCTGATGGAGGAAGAGGGAAGTGTGTTGGAGGACCAAGAGAAAGAGCACATTGCATCTTCGCATGAACTTTAGATAAACAGACTTTTGTAACCAAGGACGTACTTTGTCAGAGAAGGAGCAGTATCCTCTCTTATGCACAAATATGGGACAGCTTTTTTGAGATGAAATTCGTCTCAGGAAAAGAGATTTGCTTTTTTGGACTCAAGAAACTTCCCAGCACTACAGACTCCAAAAGTATAAATCTACAGGAAGATAAATGGAGAAAACTCGGGAAAGCACTACACCGTGTCCTTCTGACCTGTTAAGTAGTTGTATGTTTTACATATTTATCCTCACGTTTTCACTGTGCAGCATCCTTTCACTCCTTTCAGGACAGCTTGGAAAATAACAATCATGCTATGCCCAGAAAAACTGTTATTAATGCCCAGAGAAACTGATGATTATTATTATGATTATTATTATTATATAACATAATATACTCCACCGTTCAAAGGTGTGAAGTAAGATTTTAAAAAAAGAAATTAGTATTTGATCAAAAGTGTTAGTTTTTTTTTTTTTTTTTTTTTTTTTTTTAATCAAAGCATCCTAAAAAATGTATCATGGTTTACACAAATATATTAAGTAGCACAACTATTTGAAGCATTGATAATAATAATAATACATTTTCTTGAGCAGAAAATCAGCATATTAGAATGATTTCTGAAGGATTGTGTGAAACTGAAGACTGGAGTAATGATGCTGAAAATTCAGCTTTGCATCACAGGAATAAACTGCATTTTATAATATAGTAAAACAGAATACAGCTATTTTAATCTGTAATAATAATATTTCCCAATATTTAGGTTTTTACTGTATTTTTGATCAAATATATGCTGCCTTGGCGTGTAAGAGACATAAAAATGTCATTTTGAAATCTTACTGACCCCGAAAAGTTTGAACAGTGGTGTATAAATGAGTAAGATTACAGTTTAATCTCCTTTGAGCTCCAAATTATCTAGATTTAGTTCCATGTGGTGAATATATAATATATGACTATGCAATTTAAATATAGCACCTATAATACAGATTATACATCTGGTTACCAGATTTCTAAGCACTGTCCTCAATATTGTGATGTTGGATACGTATCTAACTCTTGAAATGTTCTGAGCTCTTATAAGTAAGTTTCACCTGACTTTCATGGACCACATGACATTCAGTAATAATTCAGCTGTGGTTATTTGAGAAATAAAAACTCACTCTCCTGGTAACATGCTCCAAGTTTCAGATTCTTTTTTATCTTTATGTTCTGCTTACAAAGTCTGCCTAGAATTGCTTTAGCATCCAATTTAGTATTTTTTTCAATTTAATTTTAAGCATGGATTGAAGCACCTGCCTAATAATGCTCAATTTTTGTCTATTTTGAAAAATGAATATATTATGTACTGGAGATTTTCCACTATGCACACATTGTCGTCATCTCATTTTTCCAATCTGGAGCGGCTGGTTGCACTATGCTAGCTGATTAATATTACAGCAGTCCTAGAATCTTTCTCTCGTAATCGCTTGCTATTTGTCTTTTATTGCCATGGCAACACTCAGTGCCTGCTCTTGTTCTATAATTAATTGACTTCACAGTAGTTTCTTTATCTGGGGGCACACCATGCTGTTTTCAATTATAAGTGAATAAAGTGTCAGCAGATAGTTTCTCAGACTTTGTTTCTGTTGAAATGTGGCGCTTCCTGCGATGCTCCCAGTGTCTTTGAGGTGGTTGCTGTGAATCTGTTCCTAATGTTCTAGGAATGTTCTTTTTATGTTTTTATACAGTCCAACTAGCCAAAATGCTGGTCCAGGTTGTCATGAAAGTATCATGCAGTTGCTGCAGATTTGTCAACTCTACATCCATGATGCAAATCTCCTATTCAACCACATCCCAAAGGTGCTCTATTATTGGATTGAGATCTGGTGACTGTGGAGGCCATTTGAGAATAATGAACTCATCATTTTCAAACAAGTTTGAAATTTCAGCTTTGTGACATGGTATATTATCCTGCTGGAAGTAGCCATCAGAAGATGGGTACACTGGTCGTGTGTGTGTGTGCGTGTGTAAATACAGTGGCATGCGAAAGTATGTGAACCCCTTGCAGAATCTGTGAAAACATGAATAATTTTTATCAAAATAAGAGAGATCATACAAAATGCATGTTATTTTTATTTTAGTACTGTCCTGAGTAAGAGATTTTTAAAAAAAAAATAAAAAAAATGTTTATATATAGTCCATAAGACAAAAAAATAGCTAAATTTATTAAAATGGCCTCGTTCAAAAGTTTAGGAATCATTGACATTGTTTTTTTTTTGTGATGGTTGTTCATGACTCTCTTGTTTGTTCTGAGCAGTTAAACTGAGCTCTGTTCTTCAGAAAAATCCTCCAGGTTCACCGGATTCGTCAGATTTCCAGCATCTTTCGCATATTTGAACCCTTTCCAGCAGTGACTATGATTTTGAGATCCATCTTTTCACACTGAGGACAATTGAGGGACTCAAACTCAACTATTAAAAAAGGTTCAAACATTCACTGATGCTCCAGAAAGAAACACGATGCATTAAGAGCCGGGGGGTGAAAACTTTTGAACAGGATGAAGATGAAGGATAACAATGTCCAATTTTTTCTTATTTTGTTAAAAAAAGAAAATTAATTTAGTACTGCCCTTCAGAAGCAACATAAGACACTTAATTTGTCTTCTGGCAAACATTTAAGTACAATTTACTTTGAACTTCAAATTCAAAAAGTTTTTTTGTCCTTTCCTTTCACATCTCGTGATCTCCTATCTGTTTACAGCAGAATGACTGCAGCTTGAGTGAATTAAGTTCATGTTCTGATATTTACTACCAATGTCTCTCAGCTCACCAGCATAGCATGCAACACTTGAAGCATGACTTGTCCAAAAGCCATAAAAGCTCAAACGGGGAGGGGAGGAAAGAGAGAAAGAGTGGGAAGAAAGTACAGGAGCTATTTCCAGATGCGTCTTCGTATCTGTCTCATTTACTCACTTTAACTTCAGGAACACGTTTCTGTGAGATTTAGGGTGTGTTCACACTTGTAGTTTGGTTCTCTTGATCCAGATCAAAAAAAGAAAATAATACATTTATTCCTGGTTCACTTATCTTTCACACTGTCATTTTAAAGACTGAACCTGAGAAACAAACAAACAAACAAACAAAAAACACTATTTTGAGACGCTTGTTGTGTGCATAGGCCTATATGTAATGGTATTTTGACCAGGTGAGATCTTGTGGAAAGTTTCTGACTGTTCTGAACTCCTGTATGGACAATGTATTTCATATGGCATTCACAAGTGAACCACACTTGAATTTGATTTAATCAAACCAAACCTGTCAAGGGTGTGTTCACATTTGTACTTTGGTTTGCTTAGTTTATTTGGTCGGGACCATTTGGTTCAGATGGCAGCATTCACACTTATTCAAATGAACCGCACTAACAGAGCAATCTCACCAGGGTTAGTTTTAATCAAACCAAACATGCAAGTGAATACACCCTTAAACGTCACATTTTTCAAAAGATAACGCAAATCCTGTTTTGACAGAGTTGGTGTTTTGCTAGGATTTGTGAGGTCAAACAAGACTGTCATTGCAATTTGATTGTTAACAGGTCAGAAAAAGAAGGCCCTTAAAGGCCAATATATTTGGTGACCAATGGCAGATGGGATGAGTGTGAAAAATTTGTTTGAAAATGTTGCTCATTTCACCTTTATATCATTTAATTAACTGTAAAAGGGATAGTTCACAGAAAAATGAAAATTATTACATGATTTACTCACCCTCAAGTCATCCTAGGTGTATATGACTATCTTCTTTCAGACAAACACAATCAGAGATATATTTAAAGATATTCTTTGTCCTCCAAGATTTATGATATCAAAAATTAAAGGTGCCCTAGAACTTTTTTTTAAAAGATGTAATATAAGTCTAATGTGTATGGAGGACCAAACCTGCAGATATTAAAAATGAATAAATGAATAAATAAATGAAAGAATAAATAAATATATAACTTAATAAAAAGATAAATAGGTAAATAAGTGTGATAATACGAAAATAAATAAATGTCCTGATGAAATAAATGATTCATTTTTAATAAAAAATAATTTTCCCCCCCCTTAATTTCTTTTCTGTGTTTATACATTTTTCATTTATTTTTATATTTATATATTATTTTTACATTCATTTTTAGATTTATTTATGTATATATGTATTCATTTATTTTTAGATATTTATTCCCACATGTATTTATTTTTAGATTTATTTATTTATTGATTCATTTATTTTTACTTTTCCGTGTGTAACATGGAAATGAGGAAGGCGGTCCTTCTGTAGCTTCAGTGCATCATTGGTTAAGAGCTCACGCACAGACTCATCAGGCCAGCTAAACGATAGAGATCGGAGTTTTCAAAGAAAATGGCACCAGCTGCAGAGTTGCAAGTTATTTTTCACCTAATGTTATTCCATTTGTGCCGAAATATTTAAACTATATTCCAGAAATAAAAACACGAAGCTAAAGCTACTTATGTGATCCCCAGCATCATCATCATCATCGAGTCTGGAACCGTCGACTTCAGACGCTAGAGTGATGACGCCTAGGTTAGAAGATTGTTGATACCTAGCTATAACTTTAGCAAAATGAGAAATAACATTAATGCCGTTAATGCTTTAAATTTGGAGCACGGAGAAAACTTCATACGACGATCAGATGGTCTCATATCGACATTGTTAACGTGCGTAGATATATGAAGAAGAGCCAGAGGAAACCATGGGACTGTCAGAAGTTGGAGCAGCATGTAGAGGGTGTAGTTGAAAATGACTGGAATTATTTTAAATTCAGCTTTGTAAAAAAAAGTGATAAATTTGAGATTTTAGAAAATGTATCATTTAATATAAGTTTCATAAAATCAGTTGTAAGAGTTGTTTGTTGTTATCAGGAAGCTAGAGAACTTTTACTGACCTTCATGCAATATTTCACCATTTAATTCTCATATGCAATAAACCAAGATGGAATTAATTTGCAAACTTGACATGACTTACTCTGTTTAAATCAGAAGACTTCATTCCTTTAAGTTTTAAGGGGAATCTACAGAGATTACATTATATGGTTTTATAAGAAATTACTGACTGCTAACATCTGGCCACATTGTAAAGATTAAAACAAAACTTCACAAAAGATAACATCTAATCATATTGCAAAGGTTTATAGAAATAACTTTACAGATAAGTAACATCTGGTCACATTGTAAAGGTTTATAAAAATGACTACACTATTTACACTGATTAGTTAAATCAAAACCACAGCACAGATGTGGACCGCACCTACAAATCACTTATTCATCCTCTACATCAGAAATCATGTTGCTTAGAAGGTTACACAGGATCAATTCTCTACATTTTATCAATTTTAGAGGTGAGGATAATTGGAACTGTTGTAAGAAAGGATTTTGAAGTTGTTCAGTCGTATGACCACTTGGCGATGCGTATAGTTTCGGTGGTGTCTTCTTCAGAGAGTCTCTCTTGGTGAATGCTGGAATGATGAGTTTCATCTTCCTTTCATAGAGGAGATCGGTAATGATGAAGCCTCTGTCTGCCGTTACTTCATCGCCTGGACGAAGGGATTCCAGGATCCCTGAATTTGCAGTTATGAATTTACCACAACAACAGGTTTTGAAACACCAAACCTTTCAGCAAGATAACCTTGCAATAAATTAAGACAGCTTCATCAGTCATCAGGAGCTGATCCCAACTGTGTAGCTGGAAGCTGTTGGTGTATGTGTTGGTAAGGTGCTCGGCAACTGAATGAAATGCATCCAATGTCAACCCTGTGTGCTGACAAAGATGGTGCAATTGATGGTGTACAATGGCGCCGGCTCAACGCATTGTGTTCTCATCTCAGATGTAGGTGGCTTCAGACTGAGATGTGATTTTGAAGTGTAGTTGTGGTCAGAGACAGATGGATCCTCCTGATGTGTTTCTGCATCACAGTTCAGGGCATGTGGATGTGATCATCTTCACAGTTGATCACTGACGCTCATCGATGCATCTGTGGAAGAATATACAACCATAAAAATGTTTACATTAGTAATAGTACATCATGAGAATATATGATGGCACTCATACTTGAACAGAAAAGTGTGAGAGACGCATTAAAAATGAGTTTATACACAATCTCTAACTCTAGTGTTAATACTTAAGTCAATATCAATATGAGAGATGTAGCTAGATTGCCTGCAATCATATGCAATCTCTGTAATTTACAGGAATAATGTAAGCTACTGTAAGACTAATGTACTATAATACTACAGTAAATAGGTACCACTGTACTATCGTAAATATTAAATATATTGGTGGCAATGGTAATAGTGCAAGATTCATTGTGTTTTGTGAATAATACTGATTTAAAATTCATAGAAGGGACTTCACAAATCTAGCATTAGGTTAACAAGCACATGGCTAGCAAACTTAGCTTACCTGAATCTGACAACCTGTTCAGCAGCCGCCGTGACTTCTTTACTGGAGCATCATAGCCGACACATTTCTCGGGTAAGGGTGTTCGTCAGTCAGCTTCCCGTCCATGAAATGCTACGAAAACACATACGGGCGCTTGGGTGGGCACTTCAAGTTTAGCGCCTTCAGCCAGTGCCTCAGGTGCTTCTCGTCTTAAGGTGGAGGGTGTAAATCATAAAGTGCAGCGCAACACTCCGACCGCTTAATCTAATATAAGTTACCGTTACAGCTATAGGATTACGGCTAGCGACTAGCATTAGTTCCCTCTCAGCCAGAAGTAAGAGAAGTCAAACGAACGCAATGGTGTCACCCTTGTTGTCGCGAACATAAACTGATACACACGCAAGAGCTGTCACTACAAAGCCAGAGTAATCGAGCGAGAGCTTCAATCAATGATGAACCAATGGTAAGCAAGCCCTATGAGCAAGACCAACCCACCTAATTATCATACAAGACAAAGAAATGTAAAAATAAATACGAAAATAAATTTAAAAAGTTGAAATAAATAAATGTTACAATAAATTAATCTGGAAAAAAATATATATGGGAATAAATAAATATAAAAATAAATGAATGCATAAAATAAGTAAATATAAAATAAATGGAAAAATAAATAAAACAATAAATAAATAGAATTAGAAATAATTAAATCATAAATGCAGAAAAATAATAAATTAAGGGGAAAAAATGAATTTTATTAAAAAATAATCATATTTATTGGTTTATTCTCCTATTATTATTTATTTTCCTATTATCACATTTATTTACCTATTTATCTATTTATTAATTTATCTATTTATTTATTTATTCTTTCATTTATTTATTCATTTATTCATTTTTAATATCTGCAGGTTTAGTCCTCCATAAATGTGTGCCCTGAATGTGTCTGTGAAGTTTCAGCTCAAAATACCCCATAGATTTTTTTTATTCATTTTTTTAACTGCCTATTTTGGGGCATAATTATAAATGAGCCGATTCAGGGTGTGTGGCCCTTTAAATCTGGTGCTCCACGCCCCAAGAGCTCGCACTTGCCTTAAACAACATAAAAAAAGTTCAAACAGCTAATATAACCCTCAAAATGGATCTTTACAAAGTGTTCGTCATGCAGCATGTCTAATCGCGCAAGTACAGTGTTTATTTTGATGTTTACATTTGATTCTGAATGAGTTTGATAGTGTTCCGTGGCTAAAGCTAACATTACACACTGTTGGAGAGATTTATAAAGAATGTAGTTGTGTTTATGAATTATACAGACTGCAAGAATGAAAATAGCGACGGCTCTTGTCTTCGTGAATACAGTAAGAAACCATGGTAACTTTAACCACATTTAACAGTACATTAGCAAAATGCTAACAAAACATTTAGAAAGACAGTTTACAAATATCACTAAATATATCATGTAATCATGAATCATGTCCGTTATTATCACTCCATCTGTCATTTTTCGCTATTGTTCTTGCTTGCTTACCTAGTCTGATGATTCAGCTGTGCAGATCCAGATGTTCTGCCCTTGTCTAATGCCTTTCATAATGTTGGGATCATGGGCTGGCATATGCAGTAACCACGTAACAGTCGGCATTATGTTGAGATTCGCCTGTTTTTCGGAGGTCATTTAAACAAATGAGATTTATATAAGAAGGAGGAAACAATGGAGTTTGAGACTCACTGTATGTCATTTCCATGTACTGAACTCTTGTTTTAATTATGCTGAGGTAAATTCAATTTTTGAATCTAGGGCACCTTTAAGTCAAAAATAACGAATCCATCCATTAATATAAAGTAGTCCATACGACTCCAGGGAGTTAATAAAGCCATGACTGGTGATTTGTTTTGCTCTATCTTCATCATTACGTTGTGCGTCAGGTCAAAGGATACTCTTCCGCCGCAAATCAACTTGCACATTCTGCATACGGTCATCCACCAGAAGCTAGTTATTTGAATTTATAAAGTTTTACATATAGATATTTTTTCTTACAAAAATGCATCGCTTCACTTCAGAAGACCTTAATTAACCCACTGGAGTCGCATGGATTACATTTTTTCCCTTTTTTTTTATAGATGGATATGTTATTTTTTACTTCAAATGTGGCCCCCTATTCACAACCATTATAAACCTTGGAGGACTAAGTATATAATATATCTCTGATTGTGTTCGTCTGAAAGAAGATAGTCATATACACCTTTAATGGCTTGTGGGTGAGTAAATCATGGGATAATTTTCATTTTTGGGTGAACTATCCCTTACAGTGAGAGAGATGGCTGATTTCAGATCGGGTGGCATCCTTCAGAACCCCGCTAATATGTAAGTACAGAATGATGTCAGAAATATCCTTTTCATTTTTTTTTTTTTTTTTTTTTTTTTTTTTTTGCTGTTGTAATAGCTTTCCACAAGATGGAGCCACTCATTCAAAAGGTTCTACAGGTTGTCATAGATACCACCATCTTTTCAAAGTTATGTTTGCATCTGGCCACAAGAGTGAGCCAAGCACAGAGACATGAATCTGGATGAAACAGCTGCATAATATCAGAAGCATAATATCTTATGCTTCAGAGCTTGATTTGTGTTAGTGTCAATATGTGTATGTGGAGTAAAGCTATAGCGTTACGTAATACTGATTTATACCTTACTCTTGCAGCCTTCGGTTTGCACAATTTTATTCTTCATGTTTTACTTCACTGAAATATTTTCCCTTCAAGTTACAGGTTTACGAACAATCTTCCTATAAAACAAAAATCTTTTTTCCATTATATAACATGCCTCATTAATTTACAGTAGCATGAGGTCGAAAAATCTGAGACAACAGTGAAAATATGGGATTTTTTGAGAAAATTTTGAAAAACTTACAAGAAAGAAAAGTTGTAGCTTGCTTCCACTGAAATATATTCTCATTTGTTGGGTATACATGATCATCAGGTTTTACACAAACTACTTTGAGTTCTGCTGTCATACCAAGGACATTTTTTAACTTTTTACTCATTTTTAGTCTGATTCTATACTTTTTAATGAAAAACGTGGAATTAAAAATGCAAAATAGAACCATGATTTATGAAATCATTGTGTAACAGCAGCATATGCAGGCTATGTTGCATATTTCTCCAGAGTTTCTCATATGCCAAATATCACCAGTAAAGAATGGCGACTATCAAATATAAAGAATGTAAAAGTTCCACACCACGCCTAATATAGACTAAAAGAAGAACTCTCCTTGTACATGATTCTTTTGTTAGGAATTCTACATTTCCTCCTCACACCTCAGCTCATTGTTGAATTACTCCTCCACTCTTTGTGTTTTGCTTATCCAGTGTTAGGAGGTGAGATCATAGAGACACTCTGGTGAACAGGAGAGGCTGGTGTACTGACAGATTGCCAGTCTGTCCTGCTGCAAAGAGCTGAGCTATAAAAGCCCTCTCCCCCTCAGCTGGAGCCCATTTCTTGCTCTGAAGTCTCACAGTGGGGAAAGCAGGGATGAAGCTACTCTTTGCAGCTACTTTTGCACTCTTTGTGCTGTCTTCCTTTGACCAGGCAGACTCCTCAGCCTATGACAAGATAGTTGCACATAGTCGTATTCGAGCAAAGAAAGAAGGGTAAGAGATATTATTAATTTAATTTATTATTTTGTTAAATTATAAATTGCCTTTTTAATTTAAATATTAATATTTATAATAAGAATAATTTTCTATAGTTTATATTTTAAATATATTTTAAACAGTTATTACTGTACTGTAGCTTTTCTAACTTTCTCAGTAAACTGTGTGAACCAAATGCAGTCAGGTTGATTGTCATATTTTTGAAAAATATATTTATTTACAGTGAAATACTTGATTTATAATACAGTTTATGTTTAGGTTACTTGACAAATCTTTTGTAAATTATTTAATCATTTTTAATTAATTACTGTCAGTGTGTTTTTAATTATTTCTTTTAAATAAATCAAAGGCCTTAAGAATGGTTTTAAATTGGTAAATTATAGTTAATTGTCTTAATTTTAGCTTTATTACATCAAAGCCAAACATTACTGTTGAGGGTTTAAAAGAAAAAGCATGCTGTCACGCATCTGTTGCGGTTTTCTGTCCCAGCTTTACTCATTTCGTCCCGTCTTACCTTTACCTCTCTGCAGACCAAATGTGTGCGCTCTCCAGCAAGTCATGGGGACAAAGAAGAAATACTTTAGCACTTGCCGTAATTGGTACCAAGGGGCCATCTGTGGAAAGAAAGCGTAAGTGTGATGTTTTATGATTTGTGGAGGCTATTACAAATCCTGTCTCTTTGACAGAACTGGAAAGTTCCAGCTGCTCCAATGGTCAAAGGTGAAAGGTTGCTGTCCCAACTGGTAAGAGTGCGTGAAGATTTCCAACAGTTACATGCACGTATGAATCCTACTTAAGCTGAGCTCCAAATGCAGCTTAATAGTTGAATTTACAATGCTTCCTATCCAGATGACTTTGTAAAATACAGAATTTGACAGCGACAGTAGGCTTAAAGTTCAATATGGATGCCAAAACAGACAAACAATTACTCCATGGCTACAAACCAAATTCCTTGTGTTTCTCAGTCTTACGAACCTCCAGAGAGCTGCAAAACCCTAATTGGTATAAAATGGTGAGACCCACTGACATTGTCAGGACATGCCATCGATGATTAAAGAAAGAAGTAGAGCTCGCCTGGAGGGCTTGGCTTGTGTTGAAACACCTTTCCTTAAATTTCTGTCCTAGGGCAAGAATACACAGCTGTCTACAAGGTGGAAATGTAAGCAGGCTCTTTTGTTTTCTGGAAGCTCTTCGCAAAACTCAGTGAACTTAAAGGCGTGTGAAATGTGAAGAAAAAAAAAAATGACAACAAAAGAAAGATTTCAACATCTAGATCAACAATAAACCGTAATATGAGCAGCAAAGTCCTACTGTGAAGGCTCCAGTAATGAGGTTGTGGTTTCTGGAGGACAACATGGTCAACCACAGCCACTGATTCATGTAGAGTTTGTTATGCCTCCGGTTTATTTTCCTTTTTCCGTGGTTGGAAAAAAAGAGGAACGGCAACGTTAAGAGTTTTCCCGGGCCTCTCATGTGTGACCATACAGAACCAATGTGAGGTAACCTCCAGTGGTTTCAAACTTCCTTAGTTGCAAAGCCAGACTTGCCTAAGATATTCTGTAGATTTTCTGCTTGTCTTGCAGTTTTGTATATCAGAAAGCCAGGAACTGTTCTGCTCTAAGTATTTTCTCTGCACTCAGCAGACCATTACATAGCGGTCTGGCAATCTTTGTAAATATCTGGTTTAGTGTGCTTAGCTTACATAACTTAGATTAGTATGACATTCTTAGATCTCCCTCAAAGATATGTGCAAAATATGATATTATTGATGGTGTCTCAGTGTGCAGATAAGGGAATAATGAAGATTACTACCTTTTGAAGTGTCTGTTTTCATTCAAGTTATAGGGTCCTATTATACAGGCACAAGTATTTTTTGCTAGTTTCAGTCCGATGCGGTTATCATTTTCACGTCCTGCGCCATGATGTTTAAATAGCAAATGCATTTGCGTTCATTTGTGCATCCATGGGCATGCTGGTCTGAAAACAGGGTGTGTTCAGGTGCGTTGTTGGCGCATTGCTATTTTGAAGCAAATGAAATAGACTGCACCATTGACTAACTGAAACCTGGTCTGAAGTCAATCGTGCAATATTTGTTTTGTTATTTAAAGAGCGTGTTAGTAATACGTGCCTCTGCTTATTACACATGCAGCAGTTCACAAACATGCCAAATATTAAAAATAAAAGGATTTCAATGTAAAAGATTATGATTGTGTGCATAACGATAAAACTGCACAAGCAGATCCGTTTCCTCGTTAGAGAAGCGCTCAGTTTTTCCACTTGCAAATTCCGCCATGTAAATAGCGAATCCACCATGGCATGAGCGCAACTGACTGCGAGATGAGAATTTATTGATTGATGGGAGATCATTTTTTTGCACGTTATGTCCAGAACACATCATTACTCATTAGGGACAACCCTTTTACACCATGGGCCGGGCCCGCCGACCATTTTTCCCATTGTTAAACTAGCAAAAGTGGATTTGGACACACCCTAAGTGCACTTAGATCATGCTTTAGATCATACTTTAGATCATGCGCTTAGATTGTTAAAAAAGGTCCCATAGGTTTGAAGTTCTACAAAGCTTATCTCTATGTATTTTGGTAGATATCTCCACCATCTGATGGTTTTAGCTCCATAATGGTTTGAACATATGCATAATGTTGTGGAACCTTTGAACTGGTGAATCACCAAGGAGAACTTCAGTTCAGTTGGAAAATCTGATCTTCTCCCCAATGATTAATGTGGTTGGATTCCCTCAGCATGTCTGGTTAACAGAAGTCATGTTTTCCTCCCGTTTTTGGGAAATATGCTTATGATGATGTTCCTAGTGAAGCCCTAATGATCTCATCATCTCATCATCTTCACTTCCATAGAAGACATGGAGCCCAGCCATGACCCAAAACTATTGCTTCTGGATCCTCAATGTGGCGGTCACATAGAGGATATAGCTTTAAAAGCTTTGAAATCATTAGCTTCTTAGTCTCGTGATTGCTCAATCTCTAGGATTTGTCAGTTTAAACTCTTCCACAGAATTTACAACTGACTGTCAGTTCTAACTTGGTGATTTGTAGGCTGTTTTATTTTTTCTGGGGAATTCAGCAACATGCATCACATGGAACCGTTTTGCTGGTGTGGAGATTTCCAAGTGCACTAACCCTGACTGGTGTCTATCTCTAAATCTCCACCACTGCTGGATTGCGTTTATTATCAGCAGCTTTGAGAACTTCTCAAGGGATTGTAACACTCGAGTGGTGATTTCTCAGAGGACCTTATAAAAAACCTGTTTCCCATTAACAGCTGTTTATTAACTCTATAATATGGCTGCTGTATAGTTGGTATAATTAGCTTAGGTGCGTTTTATTGAACCCGTTATTCATATTAAGAGCCTGTTATAATTCAAATGAACTTGCAACTGGCTAAACACACACAAAATGGAATGGAAAATAAAAAAATAAACAGCAATAATTATGCACTACAAGGTGAGACAGAAAATGTTTATGGTGGCATTTACAATTATAATTCTGAAGTACAGCAGTGTGCATTTCATTATTTTACATGATGCTTAATAAAATAGTTGCATTTAAATTTCAAAGCACATAATGAGTTTATGTATATACAGATAGTTTAATAATATTATTTATTATTAATAACATTTTTTATGTTTTCTTTTTAGATTATATTTTTGTTTCTTAAAGCTACCAAGAGCAAAATGACTTCTCATCCATGAGATTCCATTTGTGTGGTCATGGAAACATATTTACAAGCTTGGTTTAAAGGGCCGTTTTCAGTGAAAACAGAAAAACCATAGAATGCAGCCTCCATTACTGGAAAACTGCTGATTCAACATTTCCTTCCATTGTACATTGTAACTTCCAAACCAAGGGTTTTCACTGGGTTATAAATTTACTTTAAAGGCTTTCTGGATCCAAAAAATACCCCTCAGCCTTACTAAACCACCAAGTTGGTCTCAGCGCTTAGCTTCAGGGTACTTTACGTATTAATGCAATGCTGTGACAACATAATGATAGTGGAATAAGGCGCAAACCTCGGGACCACATAGCATGTTTATGTACAAAGACAGTTAATGGTTGCCATATGGTAAGACTGTCTGTCCAGTACCATGAACTGTGTTATCATTAAATCCAGGATAGCTTGTAACGACGAGTGAATGGCATCCAGGAAAAAAAAAAAAAAAAATGAATTTGAGCCTGTACATTACTGGTATTTTATTTTTTCAAGTGGCGCCAATGTCTGAGCTTCAATACTCACTTAACACATGTTCTTCTGGTTTTATGTCTTTCCTTCCTTTGTCCAGGACTGTGTTGTATGAGTGTTGCCCAGGTTACATGAAGCTGGATGGCTTGCGAGGCTGTCCTGCAGGTTGGTTGACTTCATTTGAGTTACTGTTATCTTGAGTTATCTTACTGATCAGTCAGACATTGGTAATTCACAAAGTCTGGCTATACTGTCAACACAATACAAATTTACTATGCTAAGTATGATTGCTACCTGATTTGAAAGTTATAATGTTGGACAAAATGTTCTCAGGCTTCAATCTTGTGGTTAATCTCTGTCACTTTCCTTGCAGTTGCTCCCATTGACAACGTTTATGGCACCCTGGGCTTGGTCAAAGCAAAAACTACCCAGGATTACTCTGCTCTATCCAAGCTAAGGCAAGAGATTGAAGGTGCCGGGTCGTACACCTTCTTCGCACCCAGTAATGATGCCTGGGATCTTCTCGATTCGGTAACATCTCATTCCTTTCTCTCTTCAGCACAAACAAAGAAATTGAGTAATTCCTTGACTGTTTTGCATTGGCTTCCTCTCTGTTCTACAGGAAGTGAGGAATGCTCTGGTGAGCAATGTTAATATCGAGCTGTACAATGCTCTGCATTACCACATGGTCAACAAACGTCTCCTCACCAAAGACCTCAAGAATGGAATGACCGCCACCTCCATGTACAACGACTTGAACCTGCTCATCAATCATTACTCCAATGGGGTAATTTGATATCTTGAGAAACAGAGGGTTATGTTTTATGTTACTTGCTTCTCCATGAGGGACTTATTTCACACATGGTTCTTGTTCAGGTTGTCACAGTGAACTGTGCCAGGATCATTCACGGCAACCAGGTAGCCACCAACGGAGTGGTCCACGTCATTGACCGCGTCGTCACGGCTGTTGGCAACACCATTCAGGATGTGATCGAAGTGGACGATGAACTAAGCACTCTGAGTGTAAGTCTTAAGAACTTGGAGCCGTGTAGTCCAGGAACTAAACCCACTGACCAAAAGTTGGTTATGCTCCATTTCTTTTCCAGACTGTGGCTACTGAGGCTGGTTTGATTGAGAAGCTGGGTCAGCCGGGACACTTTACCCTGTTCGCCCCCACCAACGATGCATTTGAGAAGCTGGATAGAGAGGTTATGGACAGGCTTATGAAAGACAAGGCTTCCCTCCAAGGTAAACCCAAGCACAAAAACGTAAAACAACCCATGACATCCCACTGCACTGTTCTCAAATGGAGTGCTTTAAGTTGCCAAAAGGACATGTTAAATCCCATACTGATGGCAGACTTGGTGTAAAAAAAAGGCTTATTTTTATTTAATGAGACAAAGGTGCAGGAAATCAAGGGTCTGGCAGTTCGCTCGTGCCATGTTTGTTGATATGAGTCAACTGAGTGAGGCCAAGTATTATTTTGCCCCCTGCACTCCAAACTGTAGATCTGGAATTCTCAGACAGTTGGCAAACAGTGCCATAACAACACTTATGGGACTACTTTAAGATTTAGGCAGGGTTACAGTTGAGCCACTTGGAGAACAGATCAAATCTGAAGGAAGGTTCTCGGCAGCAATAATGAAGTTTATGTGTACGTCTTACAGTATTTTCAGAATACCGTGGTTGATGTTTGCTTTGGAGTTCAGATGCATAAGCTTTCCCAGTGATCATGTAAAAGAATGACATAATACCCCACTCTCATGAATATAAGGTTTGTCTGAAATGCACTAAGGGTTGTATTAACTGCTTGAGTGAAAACTAAAATAAAACAGATATTATGGCTAAATCTGTTGTGCCAAGCGGAAAGACATTTGATCTGCTACTTAAGCCACTTTCATGGAGGGAAGCCATGGAAATGAAAAAGGAAGACTCCAGCTTAACCTAAATACGGATGCCTGGTACAGTTAACCATTAAAGGCTTGAATATATGCGCCCATTTGGCTCCAGTAGTTCATGTTTTCCAGAGTAATGTGGAATAAATAGTGTTACCATTAAAGCAGTATGTTCGTTGTAAGGCCAAAGGTGAAAGATCTAAGACCCTCTGAAAAGAGCATAATCCTTGTCTTGCCAGGGACATATAGACAGGAAACAGCTGCTAGCTTTACGACCCAGTGAAAAATGGTGGCGATGGGATCTCTGCCCTCTTATTAGTCCATAGCCAGACATTTGACTCGCTCTATTTCCAGTCAAATGGTTCGGAGCTGCTGAGAGACTCACTCAGAGAGGACCCAAAGGCTCCCAAGGATCCCCCAGGTTCCCTTTTGGGATCTAATGGGAAATGACATAATGGATTGCATGAAAGCATTTGCATGCTATCTACATAAACTATATATTAAATCACAGAATTGAAATAGTCTTTAACAAATACTACAATTCATGTGGAAGCTATCTATACATGTAAATGTGTGCCTATATGCATTTCAAATTTACAACCATTTTCTACGGAAAACTGTGCTTGCCAAGTGATTTCATGCTAAATAATTTAAAGCAAATACTGTTAAATCATTGTTACCATGTTTGTATGATTCATTTTCAAACAGACTCATTTCCATTAGTGATTTCTACCTGATGTGGTATGTTCTAAACATCAAAAAAACATAATATCATTTTTTCCACGATTTCCTCATATCTCAAGAGGCGTGTAAGAGGAATAACAGATGTGCTTGGATGACAGAGACTGATGTTTCTTCTCTTCCAGCTCTCCTCAACTACCATCTGTTGAACTCTGTTCAGTGCTCTGAGGCCATCATGGCCGGCACGTCTCATGAGACCCTGGAGGGCAGCAATATTGAGATTGGCTGCGATGGCGATAGTCTCACAGTCAATGGCATAAAGATGGTACTCAAGAAGGACATTGTCACCACCAATGGAGTCATCCACCTCATCGATGAAGTCCTCATGCCCAACTCTGGTAAACTTATCCTATCAGCCTCTTTTACCCTTTTAGCCTTTTTTTTTTTCTTTTTTTTTTGAGTGCAGAAATTTGAAATCTGGCCTTATCAAATTAAAAAGCCCTGGCCCCAAGAACACACAACAAAGAGGGTGAGTCCATGTTGGGCTGCTTTAGAGAAGAGGAGGAGTTGTTGTAGCGTTGTTGTTGCCATGCCGTCATTTTACGCCGGACTGCTTCACAATTGAGGGTCAATTCAATGCTGGATTTGCACAAAAGATTAACATGACAGCACATGTTAGTTGATGACCTCCACAGCAACTATATAAATGTATTCACAAACCATTCAGAAACGTTCAGGACTCCATCAGTGTCCGACTGAACACCGTTACTGACAATCTTCATTTTGGCTGCGTGAGATTCTCCAGCTTTGGTATTGTTGAGCAACGAAGCGTGAGCTGTTAAAGCTCCGCCCTCTTCTGGAAAGCGGGTGGGAGCAGCAGCTCATTTAAATTTAAAGGGACACACACAAAAATGGCGTGTTTTTGCTCTCACCCAAATAAAGACAAATTTGACAAGCTTAATAAATGATCTGTGGGGTATTTTAAGCTGAAACTTCACAGACACATTCTGGTGACACCAGAGACATA
Organism: Chanodichthys erythropterus; assembly: GCF_024489055.1. Lineage (NCBI taxonomy): Eukaryota > Metazoa > Chordata > Actinopteri > Cypriniformes > Xenocyprididae > Chanodichthys > Chanodichthys erythropterus. The sequence continues at coordinate 24,411,611 of NC_090237.1, forward strand.
TATTACATCTTGTAAAAGGGGCATTATAGGTCCTCTTTAAAATAAATTAATACTTTTATTCAACAATGACATATTAAATTGACAAAAATTTACAGTTAACTTCTATAATCTTAAGAGAGATTTCTATTAGGAATTACAAATTTAGTAGCTTGGAATGTAAATGCACACTACAATATTTTACAGTGCAATCTCTCAGATAAAATACAATACTTTCTAAATGCTGGGATTTTGCTTTTTTCATCTAAGCTAAACAGGTTACGGAGTTGATTGGAGAATCTCAGGGCACCTTCAGTGACATGATGACAGAGCTGGGCTTGTCTGCAGCCATGAGACCCCAGGCTGAGTACACGCTCCTGGCTCCACTCAACGCAGCCTTCAACGGTGAGCAAATACATGTCAATCTCCCTCTTCTTCTCTTTAACTATTCTTCATAGTCTCCTTGCTGTAGCTCAGCTGCTTGTTCATTGTCTGTTTTAATTCCACCTTAGCAAGACCTGTGTTCTTTCAACTGCTGATGTGCCTTGCCTTTGTTAACTTTTGCTGTTCCATAACTATAACTTTGATTCCTCACGGGATAGCAGGTGTAAAAACAGATTATTCATATAATGCATGTGTATGGAAAATGGCAGCTTGCTGACATAGTAGCTGTCTATCTGTTAATCTATGAGCCTCACTGGGCTTCCAGCAGTGAAAAGATGGTGAAAGAAAGAGAAGATAAAAACTTCTGTTATCCCACCTCCCATACAGAACGTTTCAGACCTCACAGGAGGCTAAGCTGGATCTTTCACCTCATCATCACATGTTTGTAGTTCATTTGTGGCTAATGACAGGTGAACACATTCATCACATTATATTTACAGGGGTAAATCGTTCCTTTTACTAGGCTGCATGAGGGGAAAGGGACAGTGCCTGGGGTTACAATAACCGAAAGTCCTGTCTGGGAATGCACATTCCACAAACTGCTCACCACCAAGTCTTTACTTGTTGCAGTTTGACACAAATAATGTTTTAATTTTATAGCCACTTTGGTTATGGGTATGTTCTAATATGGAAGAGGTTGATTGGTCTTTTTAATCGAACTGCATTATATCCTGTTGTTGATGTTATCACAAAACTTCCTTGTCATGATGGTAAACCACAACTGCAGATATATTTTTTCGTCTGCAATCTAGATGAGGTGATGTCCATGGACCAGAGCTTCCTGAAGATCATTCTGGAAAACCACATCCTGAAGAACAAGATTGTGCTAAGTCAGCTGTACAATGGTCAGCGCCTGGAAACACTCGCAGGGAAACTTCTCAGAGTCTTCGTCTACCGCACAGTCAGTGTCTTTGTTCTTGATTTACTTATGAATTAGAATCTTCCATGTGGAACAATAATTATGTGTTGTGTATATATATATATATATATATATTTAAAATACATTTATGTAAACATGTATATATTAGCAGTTTAAATACAAAAATGAATAGTTATATATATATATATATATATATATATATATATATATATATAGTTATTTCAGATATTTACCCTTTTTTAAATAAAAAAAAAATGCTTTTTACATTGCTTTTCCAATGTACTAAAATAAAACAACTTTTAAAAAATGGGTAAACATTCACCAATAATTTAAAAAAAAAAAATTCGTATTTGTTCTCTAGATGTATTTGTATATCAGAACTTTATTTGAAATGTATTTTCTTGCCTCTTTTAAACAAAATATTTTTACAACCCATATTTACAATGCGTATTAAACAGGGATTTTTTTAATTTTTTTTATTTACTTATTTATTTATTTTGCCATATGGGAACACTTGAATAGAATCATAAAAATACTGTGTTACATCACTGAAAGCTTAGGTGCATGAATTTTTTGGCCATTACTTACATTGACATTTATTGACATTGTAAGTTCTAAGTAATAGTTCAAATAGTTTCCATTATTATACGCAGAGGAAGTGAACTTTCTCGTAATATTTTAACTACGAAGGCTGTCTGCATTGAGAACGCCTGCTTGATCCGTGGAAGCAAAGAGGGAAGTAACGGTGCCCTCCATCTCATGAAGACCCTGATTACGGCACCAGAGTCCACCATGTATGAAATTCTGATGAAAAATGGAAGATTCAAGTAAGAAAAAGTAAAGTTTTATCAAGTCAAAATGAAGATAGCTTTCTTGTCCTTGTAGTGACTATCACTTCATTGCTGCAGAATATTTTTGTCCCTGATGGAATCAGCTGGTCTGACTGGTCTGCTCAAAAAGCAAGGAGATTTCACACTTTTTGCTCCAACAGATGAGGCTTTTGCAGGGCTCAGTGAGAGAGACTTGTCTCTTTTGAAGAGTGAGTTCTTTCATACATGTCATTTTCAAGGCACACCACATCTGGAATTACTGTTTAGCTTTATTTTATTCAGGATTAATGAGATTAAAGATGAAAGACAGAGGCTACAGGATATGACAATGTCTCTTCTCTGTGATCAGGTGATGTTAACGCCCTCAGAACCATTCTGCTCTATCACTTCAGTAACGGCATCTTCATCGGTGGAGGCTTGGAGACTGGAGTCACTAACCTCCTCAAAACTCTCCAGGGCAGCAATTTGAAGGTGTTGTACGTAAGTATCCAGCACTCCTGCTGTCCAGCCTTGAAATTAATTTCCAGTCATAACATCTGTTTTATAGGAACACATGCAAGAACATCAGATTATATGATTCCACTCTGTAATATACAGTTTTATGGTGGGAATTTCCTGAGTCAAATAAACCATGCTTTGTAGTAAACCGCTTGATACAACCTCTGATTTAAATGTAGAAGAAACATGAATTGATTTGATATATGGAAGAATTTATACAGAATTTCTTTTTTTTAATGGTTGACAAAGTTTTTTTTTTTTGTAACTTTAATATACCTTTACATTGGGAAGGTCACTTTGGTTAAAATGTTGTTGTAAGGTTATACTGTGTATAAAAAGTGTAAAAAAAAAAAAAATGAAGTTGAAAAAAATATATAAATTAGCTGTCTATATTAATTAATATTTCTAAATCTGAATACATTTTGCTCCTAAACATAACAAGAACCCATATTATTATTCTTTATATCTATATTTTATTCATTATTCAAACAAGTAGAGATGTGTATATGATCACACAAAAAAAAAAAAATATAACAATTATATATTTTATTATTGTTATATTTCAGTGCTTTTTGTTTGTTTGATCATTGTTGTACATAATAAAAAATATTTGCTATGTTTGTTTTATGATAGCATTTATTTATTGAAAAAAATATTGCACTTTGTAGGTAAATGAGACCATGCAGGTCAACACTGTGAAAGTTCCTGAATCGGATATAATGGCCACAAATGGAGTTGTTCACTTCGTCAGGACTCTTCTGTACCCTGAGGGTGGGAATTATGAAATTGCAGTTACAGTGATGTTTTATTTTTTTTGTGTGAGGCAATGAAGTCCATGTTTCAAGAACTATTAATTGTCATTATATTTTAAAGATATACCTACTGGGAGCCAGGAACTCCTTTCACTCCTGAAAAGGATCATCCGATACATCCAAATTAAGGTATTGAATAATATATTGTTATGTCTTTGTAAAGATGCAAACACCACACAGATCACTCATGAACATGCTTTTTACTCAGTCTAACTCATCTCAAAGACTGTAGATATAGAAAGACAGTTCACTCCTATTAGTTACGAATGGGAGAAACTGCAACGCACAATATGGCGGAATACGTCCCACCTTCTAAGTAAAAAAGCCAATCGCTGATTGATAAAGTCATTGCAACACTGCAGCTGCTTTTAGAGACTCCGGTTAGGACTGCACATGCATGTTATCTCATCTAGCCTGAAAAATAAGCTTTTTTAAATAACATTTATGGGACAGTTCATGTCAGATTTTTTTGCTTATTTGAAATATGTTATTTAATTGTAAGTTCGTCAAGCAGTTTTTGAGATTTCAGGATTCTCCCATTCAAATAGACAGGACTTGGTCTTGGATGCCCGAAATAGCAGCCCGGAGGCGTTGCAAATATGGCCGCCGAGTGAACAGACTTTCCTTGAAAGGGAAAAACTGCTAGTTCCCATAGAAACCTGAGACTTGCGCTTAGGACTGCACATGCACATTGGTTCATTTGGCCTGAAAAATAACACAGTGAGGCGTTTCTCAATACCAAGTACGCGAAGTTCAGACTTGCGTCTTTGGTAGTTCGGACTTGGCGAGTTTGACTCAGGAGAATGGACTCCAGTCCGGTGATTCTGCAAATGGTACCAAGCTGCAACCTCCCCCAGTTTCTCTTGAAGCCAATACGCAAGTGACTTCAAGACACCGTAAAATCTGACAGCACTGCTTGGATATTATAACTAAAACTGCTGCACAATTTGAAAAATTATACATTGGACGTGGTCTCATTTGTTTGTGAGAGTCCAATATATACATTCATATACAGTTTTACAATATAAACGCTGCTCAGGTTGCATAATTTCTTAAAGACGATGATGGAGAGCAGATCATTTATTAGAAATTTGATGCAAACAATGGACAATAAATCAGTATTTAGTGGATTTAACGCTTTTGTGGACAAAAAGTACCGTTTTTTGTTTTTCAATGGACGCTCATGCACATTTTAGCCAAGTGTGATGGAGTGGACTCATCTCGCGATTGCTATTTCAGTATAAAGGTATGAAGTCCCGTTTGGATTTTTGCGTGTTGTCATTTGCACACCCGACACAAATTACAATATTACTGTTGCAGGAGCATCTATATTGTAAACAGACACCGTAGATTAACCTTTAGAACTTTCTAATGATATAACTTGTTATTTTTATTAATATTTTAGATAGTGTCTAAGATAGATAGATAGCTCCTTAGCCTGCGCTAACTTGTTCACATCGAGCTAGGCGGGCGTGGTTTTAGCAAACAGACACCTCAGTTCCAACCACGTCCCAACTCCCATTTTCAGTTATCCGGAAGTGACGTGCAGTGACACACTGCCAAGATGGCGACAGCCCACTTTTTCTTTTTTTAATTAACCAGACAAATATACAATAATATACAAAAAATTACTTTATGGTTGCAGATTGTAAGATTGAAAATATCCAGTCTTTAGAAAAGAGAAGAGCCAGAGCAAAGAAGCCCCAGTAAAAAGAGCCAGAGCAACAGTTCTTCTTCTTTTATCCCTTCATTGACCATGTGACTGAAACATAAATTTGAGACATTCAAACTGACCAATCAGAAGATTAAAACTTCCCCCACTGTACTAAAGGTGTGACCATTTGTAGACCCCTGATGTACACACATCTTGGCCTATGGGCTTTGATCACTATCAGCACCTTTGTGCCTTTCCTAATGGCTCTTGTAGCAAGAGAGAGGGGATTCAAAAACACGAATCCATGCCATGCCTTAAAGGTGCTAAAGAGGATCTTTTCGTCGACTGAGAAACCAAAGACTGTTATTGAGTTTTTGAAATGAGCGCATGCATAAGAACAACCCCCCTCCTTCACAGCTTATTTTTGAGGGAACGCCTCCCAAAACTCGTGCAAGAGTATTGGAACACGAGTGTTTACCACCGGCATTCGCTGTGTTGTGTTAGTGGATTCATTATGTCGGACTCACCGCAGGTAACTCATAATCTGCAGTTGTTACTCCTGTCTCCTGCCAAAAACATTGCATGCGGCGCCTGTGAAGTGTGGAAAGTTACTGGAGCGCGCAGCCACTCGTCTCTCACAAGGAACGTTACGGCAGTGATCGACAAGCCAGAGGGCCAATCGTTTACGCGATGATCACGTAAACGATTGGCTGATGTTTTAAAGGCCCTACCTCGTGCACAGATGATGAATATTAATATTATTACTTTCAGTGCACCTAATACATAGTCTTTTATCAGTTAGTAAAGACAGTTTCAAGTAATATTGCAAAAATGTATAAAACAAAACATCCTCTTTAGCACCTTTAAATGGCAACAGCGGCTCACCAACATTTTTTAGAGAGGTTGTAGGCTGACTCAAATTCCATGGCATCCTCATCGCCAAGACGCAAGCAACACACTCATGAAGATCACTCATGAACATGCTTTTTACTCAGACTAACTCATTTTCTTGTTTTGGTACACTCAACATCTGCTAGCGCCACCCACAGGACACCACACATGCAACAAGCATGAAGTAGTTCACAGAAAGGCCTGTTTAGTTTGCCATGCTGGTCTGGACTTAAAGGGTTAGTTTGCTCAAAAATGAAAATAATGTAATTTATTACTTACCCATGTCGTTCCACACTAATGTCATTTGTGTGAACTACCCCTTTAACTTGACTATGCGCAACCAAATTCAGGCTTCATGCCTTGATATCATCTCACAAAGCAGATGTCTAGTGGGATCCAAATGCCTTTTTTTTTGTAGCTAATTTTACTTTTATGCCTAAAAAACTGTAATAGTAATACACAGGATATTTGCATAGGTGAATTTTTCTTTTCTTTTCTTTGCAGTTTGTTTCTGGATACAGATATCAGGAGATCCCTCTAATATGGGGTATGTATATTAAAAATGGCTTTTATGCCAGTTTCTTATCAGTTTTTTGAATTATTTGGTTTTCTTGAAATCTGACAATCAAAGTTCACCAATGAAACTGACACCAATGAAGCTCATTACACATGAGAGAGCTACCGTAGATTGTTGCTCTGATTTTTTGTTTGACGAGTACTGAGTACTTTTCTTATACAGCCGGAGTCATCCCGGGAGAACGTGTTTTGGAGAGCTCCCCAACCATTACGAAGGTTACCCGTGTGATTGAGGGTCAACCTTCTATCACAAAGGTCACCAGGGTAATTGAAGGACAGCCTACCATGACTAAGGTTACGAGAGTTATCGAAGGGGAGCCAACTATGACCAAAGTCACCAGAGTCATTGAAGGTAAACATCATTTAGCACACCCATGAATTCAGGGGGTGTATAATTTTGTAAAAACAAAATAATAATAGAGCCAAAAGAGCCAAACATTTTATTCCTGAAATGTTTAAAAAGTAATTTTCGCCACACAATGCTTTTAAACACAAAACATAATTGATGAAAATTTCGCCCAATTAAACAAATGACAGAGTGCATTGATTTTTATATCAGTCCACTGGGCCAAATACACTCTAATAACTATGAATGACAAATCAAAGTGTTTCCTTTTAGTCATACTCTTATTACAAATGTTTGGTCATTCTTCAAAAGACAAATGTGTGATAATTTAAGTTGGAATATGGCTATGAAAAGCACATGCGATATTCCCCAATACTTCATTTGAAGCTCGAGCTTGCCAGAACCCACCCTTTCCTGGACCTGGATTTCACAAGTATTGACACCTGCTTAATGTTTTGTATCAACAGGTCCTGAATATTCAGTCACCAGCTCCTCCAATATGGAGCTTTATGGTAGTGTGACACTTTGAACCCTTTATTAGCATGCTAGCGCTAACAGTTAACCTCATTTTGTCTTCCTCATTTCAATCCTTTTTTCCATAAGGTTTGTCATATTGTAGGTTACGGAATGCGGTGTTTTTCTGTTGTGCTAAGGGTACTGGTAAAAGGCAACGAAACCTTTTTGATTTATTGTTTTTCCTTTTATACTACTTTGGACTTAGATATGCTACAAGCTACGGAGTAAAGCCGATCCAGTTAACCACTAAACTTTCCTCCTTTTTCCTTTTCTCTCTAGTTCTTCATGTATAATCAGATAAATGTCAGTACTATTCATTATTTCTTCTTCTTTCACGCTAGATATCGGCGAGGACCCTGGGAGCATCACTAGATACATTCAAGGTGAGATTCTAACATTTGCAAAGGTATCTAAAGCTAAACTGTCGCAACATGGCTGACCTCTATGTCTTTTGCTAATCTGTTTCCAGAGGGAACAAGAGTGCCTGGAAGAAGACCTGGTAAATAATACCCTAAACATCAATTTAACATTTTTGGACTTGCATTTTGGTATTACATGCACATAGATTGAATAAGCATTGTGCTACAAGCTTTGGTGATCTCTGTGACCTCTCTTTCATATTCTCAGCGATACCCCGGAGGAGAACCCAGATCTAGATTGTGAGCACAAGTAGAAAACAAGACCTGAAGAGTATACCATATACTTTCTTCATTTACTTGCGCAGTGGTCCAGAACATACCAGGTTGAAGTTGAGTTCAAGGCAAAAGAAAAACAAACTCAATATTGATCATTCCTGTTTGCTCCAGAGATAATGGATGATTTTTGTTCAAGTACATTTGGTACAAAATTCCCTGTATGTAAATAAGCTCTCTCTCTCTTTTGTTGTAAAGTATGGTTTGAAAAACAAAAACAGAGTTTCATCTTCATCATGAATAAATGGTCATATGTGACATTACACAAGACAACATCTGATGCTTTATAATGATCAACCATGCATTACCAGTATACATTAGCCATTCAAACTCAAAAAATGGAAGCGTTCATATGAAATACATGGTATAGGGTACAGTTAAAATGAACAAATGCCTTAAACCAGCAGTATGAATTTATTTTTCTGGGGTACGGTTTACCGATGCACGGACTATGATTTTATGGTGCTCATGTTTAGATGGTGTAAAATCTAAAATAAAAATAGAAAATATGTTGCATTGTTTTGTTACAAGTCTTTTTCATGTTTCTTTTTATGGTGGGATAGAGGTTTGATTGTTTTTCCTTGATGCTTTTGTTTGTGTAAAACGTGTCCATTTGCATAAACTGTGCACAAATGTGCTGCACAAAAAACTGAATTTTCACTTTACCAGTTAATTTGACAAACAGGTTTTGGCTCCTTTGCATTTATTTTTCAATTTCCGTTAATAAACTCAACTTTTAAACGTGGAATTGTGTGTCATTTTTTGAAATAACACAACATTAACATTATTCATTTTTTTCTTTAAAATAAAAAATTTAATATAAAAGCATAACAATATAATATTAATACGAAGAAAATAATATAGAATAGATAAATAAATATTTTAAGTATTGAAGTGTTATCTTGCCAAGATTTACTTAAGGATGAAAATATTTGTCATGTGGAAAAATCTAGAAAATATCTCAAATGTGAGATGTAGGCTAAGAAAAAGTCAGTTTATCAGAATTGAAGAATCACAACATTTCCAGTATAATTATTCATATTTTAGTACATTCTGCACAAAAAAAAAGTCCCTATTTATATATGTTTTATAAATCAGAGCGTGCAATGTATTTATGCATTCATCAATCTTTTTTTTTTGTCATCTTTCCCCCCGGAGGTACACATTCTTACTGCCTATGTCAGTTCAAGCAGTCACTGTAATGTGGGATATGTCAAGGCACACCTTTATTACAGAATTTTTACATAATTTCTGTTTTAGCATGCCATATTTTGTGTCAATTTGGAATGTAGCGAACATGTCATCTAAAGAAAGTCAGACAAAAGCAACCTGCTTTGAAAAATAACTCAACTTTCTTCTTTACTCTACTTTTTTGAAAACATGCAGTTTTGCTTTATTTGTTACTGTAAGAAATATTGGTTATGTAAGATTATGGGGAAAAAGAGTAATGTTTTTACTCTTACTAAATATTGTTACATTTTTAACTGTATAAAAATATAATAATTCATCTATAGTTTGGACCTGGCTAAATGTGTGTAAATGTTAACAGCCAGCCCAACTAAGAAAGCAAAGACTGAGAGCATTTTTTCAGAACACAAGACAAAACTTGTGCTGCTCATTTCCATATAGAGGTGGAGGTCAAAGCGGGACATTTCAGACGGGGGCTAGTGGTGACATGCATCCCACTGAAGTTTGCATACAATGCAGCTGAATTGATTTGAGCTGATTCCAAGAATTACAGTCAGATACCAGAATAATGTTTCTGACAACCTGTTTGAGTCACTTCAGCTCATTTTATTCTGATTATAAGAGCAGCAAAGCTTGTGATCATGTCCTGAGCTTTTGTTCCATCATTTTATATATCCAAATGCTGTCACTATCTTTCATTAGCTGCAGGGCCGTCACTAGAGGTTAGATTCTCAGGGCCGCTGGCTTTCGAGGTGGCCCCAAGCAACAACCTGCACTGGGGCCACGGATACTCTTGCTATAGTCCTACGGATACCCTTGCTATGGTCCTGATTAGCAGTCATGTTAGAGCCCAGCACCTCAATAGCTTGTTCAGGCAAGAGGGACTTTGCAAAGCAAAGCAAGCTAGGAAACGGATAGTTGTTCTGAACATGCTGGTGGTTTTCAACTCATACACTCCCTCTGAGACAATCAATCTGGATATTTGAAATGACGAACATGTTTCAGTGGAAATAATGAGAGTACATACAATACAAGACTGTTTTTGCAACAAGAAAGTATTTCAAAAGGAACAGTTGTAATATAATAGTTCATTGTTTACTCACCCGATCTCGTAGATATGTTAAGAGGTGTGACTTGATTTTCCTGCTGAGACAAAAACTGAGATCAAACACCCTGCAATAAAGCTATAAAATTCATCTTTGAGCAATTGATGTTATGCATTTATTATATCTGAATTGGCTTCTAATTGTCCAACTATGTAATTGGCATTATCCATTTTTGACAAATAAAATGTTATATTTGATTTACTCTGGATTCTTCTGAAATCATTATGACCAGTAGATTATTGGAGTCCATATTTCCGCAAATCTGCGTCAGGATAGATTAAAACTAAAGGCTCAATGAAAGGAGCATGTTGCACATCATACTTTTTGATTTTGTCTGTCAACTGGCTTAGCAAGTTGCAGTATCGTGATTAAGAAAACCAATATATATATATATATATATACACACACACATGCATCTTGTCTCTTCTCCGATGATGTGTTCTCCGAGCCCTTTACATTTAAAGCTACAACACTTGTGACAGACATAAACAGGTTCAGCCATGCCTAAAGGGGCAAAGGTCACAAGCACCAGACCTTTACATCCCAACAGGCACTTAACAAATGGGCAGACAGGCAAAGGTAACTACTATACACATATATTACAACATTTGCTTAAAAAAAAAAAAAAAAAAACACTCAAGAGGAGAAAGTCAGTCCACACTGTCAGAAAAAAGGTATGGTGCTGTCAACTGGGGCTGTACCCTAAGGTACAAAAGTGAAAAGATACATCTTTGTACTTACTTACCCCTAAATGGTGCATATTAGTACCTTAAAGGTACATATTAGTACTTTAAAAGTGCATATTTGTACCTTAAAGGTACATATTAGTACCTTTTTACCTTTTTTTCTGACAGTGCAGTCATATCCACCAAATTTACTTCCAGGCATTGCAATTATGTGACATGACTGAAATGGGGAGTTACACTGAAGAGGAAGAATCATTGCTGGATTTATTAATACCCACATTTTTTAAAAAAAGATCATTAAAATGCTGTACGGATGAAAAATCTTGGCCTTGGTTGGGTATGAATGGACTACATCACAGACTTTATGAGTAGTTGAAATGGAATGCTGTACTAATGAAACAATATTGTGCTTCATTTTCTCTCGCTTTCTTCCATCCTCTTCTCTGTTCCTTTCTTTGATAGTGTGGTTGAATGGATCTTCATGATAGTGGAAAGAAGTGATTAAAACTAATTAATATAAACCAACTGATTTTTTTTTTTTTCAATCTCTTCAGAATAAGGAAACCAGTAAGGGTAGGAATAACTAGAAACACAAGAACGAAAAGATAACTAAACTGAACACACACACATGCTGTTTGATTATTATTATTTTAAAAATAAACCATTGTTCACAAGTTTGGGCTCATTAAGATTTTTTTGAAATTTAAAGCTGCAGTCTGTACGTTTTGAAACCTGCGATTGCAGTTATTTGCAGATCACGTCAATCTGTGCAAATTATTATTGTTATACTTTGTTCTAAAATTGTTAATGTTAACAACACCAGCATTACGTGACTATGTGTATTTAGTGTATATTAGCATTGCCTGTAGATTTCAATTTCTGTAGCCACTCCGCAGTCCGAAGTCTTTTGCTTTTGACTAAGAGAACATCTCCAGTTGCCACTAATGATTGTCATTTAGACCTTTCTGGATTACAATCCGCCATCAAAATTATAAGTTTAATTATTATATATGTAATAACGCAAAGACGAACGGCTGCATGCTGGAATTTCCCACAGAAACCTACAAGTACCACCAGACTATAAAACATTATTGCAAGCTTACCATTAATTTTGGATAATTTTTAACCAAAAACAGTTATGGACTGCAGCTTTAAAGTGTTTTAATATATTTGTAATTAATTCCTGTGATGGAAAAGCCACATTTTCAGTGTCACATGATCCTTCAGAAATCTAATATGTTGATTTGGTGCTCGAGAAACATTTCGGCAGCACTTTAGTATGGGAAACAATTCTCATTTTTAAAGGTGCAATGTGTACATTTTAGCGGCATCTAGCGAACTGCAACCAATGGAGCTCACCCTTCCCTTTCAGAGAAGCTACAGTGGCCGTCTGGCCGACACAAGACAAAGATGGCGTCATCTGAGACAGCAGAGAGTACATTAGCCAGTGAAGCCAGGATTAGCCAGGATAATTCTTACTTCTAAAGCACGGAACACACCAAGCTGACTTTGGACTTGACCAAAGCAGACTGCGGGGTTGGCTCACGTTGGCAGCATCTGGGTCCAAAGTTGCCCTGACACACCAAACTGACGCTCGACACCCGACGGCCAAGTAGCACGTCCGTTCTGCGCCTGTGTAAGAAGAAATGCCTTTCCATACCAGCAGGTGGCAGTAGCTGACCAGCCATCAGAATGATCAGATGGCGCGACTGACCGACGAGCTGACAGCCGACAGTGCGGAACAAACTAAGAAAACTTAGTCGGCCAACGAAAAAAAACTGCCAGTCCGATTAGTGTATTCCGGGCTTAACAAAAAACGGTCTCTGCTTCTAATAAACCAGACAACTACTAACTACTACTACTACTTTGTGCATATTCAACATTTTGACGATGCAAACTGCCTCTAAAAACACAAACGATTTAGAAGAAGAACAACATAGTGACTAAACACACTCTGTAGAGCAGTTTGTCCGTTTAGTGTTTCTGTAGAAAAATGCCGGTGCATAATGACGACTTGACATGGAGGGGTACAGAAATAATAAAAACATAACGTTTTATTATGTAAGGTCAAAAGATCCTCCCAAATTTTACACATTTCACCTTTAACTAGTTGCTTATTAGCTTGCATATTGGCTGTTTATTAGTACTTATAAAGCACATATTAATGCCTCATTCTGAATGACCATATTCTACATCCCTAAATCCTACCCCATACCTTAAATTAAACGCTACAACAACTTACTAACTATTAATAAGCAGTAAATTAAGAGTTTATTGAGGCAAAAGTTGTAGTTAATAATGAATATGTGTTCCCCATATGTGTTACCAAAAATTTTTATTATCATCAATGTTGAAAAGAGCAGTTGTGCTGCTTAATATTTTTGTGAAATCTTTTGTTGTTGTTTGTTGAGGTATAGAAATTTCAATATAAATAATTTGTAAAAATATAAATATGTATTGCCTCTTTTGATCAATTTAATGCATCCTTACTGAATGAAATTCTTTCTTCAAAAAAAAAAAAAAAAAAAAAAAGTGACTGGACTAGTATTTATTCTGTTTATATGACCTTAAGTATGTTGTTTTTTGTAAAACCACATCCTGCATTTTTTCGCATTAGTTCCTGTCTATGATTCAGTTTTCATCTTTAACTGTAGCAGCTTCACATAAAAGGGTATAAACAATACAACTCTATCAGACCATTTGTTAAATAAAGCCAGTTAGTTTAGATGACAACATGAAGCACATTTTTTGGTTATCAAAACATTTTTACTGCATACTTGAAACTGTTTTTTCCAACAAGTAATTCTATCTCCACAAGTAAGTGTGTGCATTAGTAGGAAATCCTAAAAAAAAAAAAAAAAAATACTTTATCATTCAAAATGAATGAATCACTGAAGTTATTTAATTGCATGTTCAGTTAGCAGCATCATTTGTATTGTGATAATAGAGCAGTTTCGGCAGTTATATAATCAAAATGGAGCCCAAATAAATGGAGCCCAATAAATGCATCAATCAACTCATATTTTATTATATCAAAGTTGACATCGAGAGTAAACATAAAAACAAAATATATCATCATGCAAGTGCCTTCTGTCCCATGTAAGCCTTCAGATTGAGAGCAGCTGTCATGAGATATTTTGCCATTATCTGTCACATGCTGGAGAATAAAAATACTTGAAACAAAGGAATTTTTTTGGGAAGACACCAAACTAATGAAATGTCCAAAGGTTTATCTATTACGAGTTCATGTAGAGTTGTTTTTTTAAATAATATTTTTATTCCGTTGGTTTAGTTCCATCTTTGGAACTACCTTCACTTTAGCAGCCTCTTTAGCTGACTAGAAGGAGGAATTATATACCTCTCCATCCTGGTCTTGAAGGTCTAAAGCGCTCTGAATTTTTCCACACATAATAAGGTAATAATTGTGTGGACAGCTCCATCTGAATCAGCATTCCACTAGCCGTTGGGTCCATAGACACATGGATTTTGAAGAGCCATCCAAGAAACATCATCTCAATTTACTTTATTTTTTTTTGTTGTCAGAGATCTCACATTTGTCTTCACAAAACATGCTAATACCAACTAAAGCCATGTAACTGGTGCATTTATCTCAGAGTTTTCAGCATCTCATACTGTTGCAGTGCATGCAAAGTCCTCATTAGAGCCCTCTTGTAAGTTGTTTTTCTTCTCAATGAAAAACCATTCGACTTCCCATACATACTTGAGCTTTGAGTTGAATGGCCATAAAATGTCAAATAATTAGGTTTCCAGATGCTTTCAGTTTCCAGCTGCTAATAGATTCTGCATAAACATAATGGTCAAAACATCGCACAGCATAAAACATAATAGTACACTATGTGTGTGTGTGTGTGTGTATATATGTATGTATATCTATATATATATATATATATATATATATATATATATATATATATATATATACACATACATACATACATATATACATATATATATATATATATATATATATATATATATATATATATATATATATTATATATATATATGGATCCTGGAGGAGCAGAAACACACACACACACACACACACACACACACACACACACACACACACACACACACACACACACACACACACACACACACACACACACACACACACACACACACACACACACACACACAAAACACATCTACAGTGACTAAAAAGTGCTAAAAGATAATCCTACTGTATATCATAAACTATATTAATAATTAAAAAAATATCAACCCAATCTCACGGCAATACAGATTTTACGAGGTGGCTAATTTGTATGAATTTGTACAAATGACCTACTGTACCCCTAACCCTGTCCCTAAACCCACCTGTCACTGCGTTTAGACAAATCATATGAATTCATAGAAGTGACGTTGTATGAATTCGTACGAATTAGCCACCTTGTAAAATATGTACGAATTGGTTGTGAGATAGCATTGATAACACTGTTAAGAATCAAGAAATGCAATGTCTAATGATAGTAAAGATTGTTTTCCACTTTCTTTCTTTCTTCTTTCTTTGTAAAATAAATGCTGGAAAACATTTTTTTTTTTTTTTCAAACTGTGATAAATTTTAATAGTGGTGCAGCCAATATGTCAGAAAAACTCATTTTCAGTTTATCCTGAGGAGATGTATGATATTTATGGCTGGATTTATGGCCAAAATATAACAGGCAAGAGGCCACATTACACAGAAATAAAGAACATGTCCCCTCCTGAACCATTCTTCCACAATAAACTTGCATGGAAACAATTAAGGACAAATTGCAGACAGTTACAAGCAGCAGTGAGATATGGAAAATTTTAAGGACTTTTCAGTTTTATACCAAGTGCACTATGCCATAACTGTTTTTCTGTAGTTCTCTGCCCTGCTTCAGAGATACAAGTAGCCTGCTTTATACATTGCAGATATTTCTGCAGCAGTAGCTTTGGCAACCTGTCAAAGTCAGCCTGCTGTGAAATTCTTTTTTAGTACATTGTAGAGTTCAGGGTGTCACATTTTTAGGTGTGACACTGGAGAACGGTCTTTTCCAACGGAACACAACCACACACATGGTTTGTATGAAAAACACATTTCCTGTGCTCTCTTTTAAATATGGCCATGTGTCACCAAAGAACATTATTATTTTCAGTGTGGTCTTGCATGGACAGAGGCACTCGTGGCAGTATTATATAACATGTATATCGTCTTGATCCCCTTCTCAGGGAACAGGGTTGCATTCACAACCTGACACGTTCCCTTTCAAATTAGAACTTCAATGCTGAATCTTGGTGTTTACTATACGGGGAACACAATACCCACTATGCCATGCTGAAGAAATGACTTGGCTGTGAGTATGCACAAACAGAGTGGGGATAGCACTTAAAGGTGCTCTAAGCGATGTCACGCCTTTTTAGGCCAAAACATTTTTTGTCACATACAGCAAACATCTCCTCACTATCCGCTAGCTGCCTGTCCCCTGAACACACTGTAAAAAAACACGGTCTCTGTAGTCGCCACAAGCTCCAAAAATGGCAACAAAAACAAACTGGTGCAGCCTGGACCACAAAACATAATAAACATGCTCCAGCCAATACGCAAGCTACTTCCATTTTAAATGCACGGAGGGGAGGGGGAGGAGGAAGGAGGGTCTAGCTAGCCTCTGTTTTGTTTGACAACACTTCGAACGTCAACAGGAAGTTACTCCATCCAGGATCGCTTAGAGCACCTTTAAGAGACTCTTCAGATCTAGCCGAAGTCAGAAGAGAATGTCAGCACCCATGGACATATCCTATGTGACTTGTGCAAGAAATGCACAGTGGCTCTGCTCCCCAAGCCAGCATCCATAGGTGTTTAGGCAATAACCCCTAAATATTCTGAAACCTGAAAGCCTGGAAACAAGGGAATACACAACATAGCCTCAGCTATGTTATGCTAAGCCTGAGAGGCTCATAGGGAGCAGTCTACCAAAGTGAGCATGCTATCAGTCAGTATTGCCAGTACGCCAACAGCCATATCACTCTGTAGCCCAAGACTGGTTGCCCACTGAAGATAAGCAGGGTTGAGCTTGGTCAGTACCTGGATGGAAGACCTCCTGGTTAATTTTGGTTACTGTTGGACTTGGAAGAGGTGTTAATGAGGCCGGTATGGGGACACTCTCAAAAAGCACCTTCCTTCAGATGAGATGTTAAACCAAGGTCTTAACTCTCTGTGGTCATTAAAAATCCCAGGATGACGTTTGAAAAAAGATAGGGCTGTAACCCTGTCATGGGTTAGCCAACGAAGGAAGATGATGAACACAATAACATAAACGTGAAATAACGCCCCCCTCAGAAAGGCACGTCCTTGTGCCTTTACGAAAGTCTATGAAGATGAAAAAGGGTAGAGGCTTTGGTGGAGGGTGTAGAGCTGGTGATGAACAGGAGCCTGGAGGAGTTGGCCACAGGCACCAAGGTGGTGTCGATGATGGGAAGAGCCAGAGTGGGGTCCTGACTGCAGGGGCGGATGGAACCCTGGAGCCGATTTGCAGAGGCAGAGCCATGGTAAGTGGAGTAACCAGCGGAGCATCGTGGCTGACAGACCTGGGCGACATCGCAGGCCTAGAACCCTGGCACAGAGCTGCTGGCTCACTGGAGTGAGGTGACGATGGCTTGGATGTCCGAGTCGACGTTGGAGTGAGCGAGGACGATGGGAAGGTCGAAGGGAGGGAGGAACCTGATGATGCCTTAGGGGTGCAGGTGTAGCTGAAACCCCGGAAGTCAGACAGGGTTACAGGCTGAAGAAAATCTCCGGACGGGACCAACAAGGACGAGGAGGATTCAAGGGTGGAGACTTGGGTGGGAAAAGGATCCATGGACCACTGGTCTATAAGGTCCAGGTCCACTCCTGGCTTTGCAGTGGACTGACCCGCTTGCACCAACTCTGGGGCTTTGATGTTCTCCGGTCCTAGAACAACCTCGGTGGGCGCCTCATGCTCGCTGGTTGTGAGGGAGAAGCCGCAATTCCAGATCATCCAGACTAAGTACTCCAAATATGGCCTGCTCTCCGGGAGGAGAAGGAGATGCAGCGCTGGTGAGTCCATTTTTTTCTTTCTCTTTTTCTTTTACTCGTTTTGAGGGTTAGTCATTATTTCACGGGTTAGCCGATGAAGGAAGATGATGAACACAGGATATGACAGCAATAATGTTTACTGGTGATATGAACAGCTTACATCCAACAGGAGAACATAACTTGTTACACCAACAATGACTGACAAAGGACTGAACAGAACTGGCAGTATAAATACACAGAGTGATTGAAGGAAATAAACAGGTACAAGTGGGGGAAGATGAACTAATCAGGGAATAACGAAGATAGGTGCAGACATGACAGAACAGAACTAAACAGAACATGAATGTGACAAACCCAGGCATCCTGGCCAAATTTGCTCATTGGCTTCTGTCCATCATGGCCTCCATTGGCTTCATCATTCCATCTCCTCTCCACGATAAAGCTGATGTGTCATGGGCATTCTGGCGAAATATAGCTGCCGTTGCATCATCCAGGTGGGTGATGCACATTGATGGTGGTTAACCCTTTGAGTGGTACGGTCCCACATATGGGATTTTTATTTCTGTGCCCCTGGGCGTACGGTCCCACATATGGGATTTCGAACGTTCAGCGACGTCACATAACTGCCAGATTCAAACTGCTCTTTCGCGCTCTGGCTGTGAGACAGACGCGCGCAGCTCTTGTCATATATCACAACTATGCAGTGTTTCCAGCCACATAATGTTTCTTTTAAGGTTTCAGACATTTAAATACGCATAAGCACCATTAAAACAATATATTTAGAGTTTATAAAATACACACTGATGTCAGACATCATTGGAAGGAGCAGTAACAATCCATTCATATAAAATTTGCAGACATTTATTAATATCAGACACACATAATGGGCCTAAGTAACTACAAAGTTTACTCTATTATTCTTCCAGTTCACCAGCCACTTACTTGCATATATTTCAGGAGAAAATGATGAATTCACCTGCTGTAAATCCGACTGACAGGACTCTGCGAACTGCGGGGCAAACTAAGATGGCGGCGCGTTATAGATCAAGATAAAGATCATTACTAAAGGCTTTTAAACGACAAAACACACTCACTTACACATATTTGAGGATCGGAATATCAGATGGTTGATAACATGGTAAGCAAGTTTGTGAATATTTTAAATAAACAAGGAAAAACAAAATAATAGCGATCCACCTGTCATACAGTGTTATTGTGGCTGCGCATGACGCGTCACTATGGAATCATTAAAGGCAAAAGTTCTAAAATAACGGTCGCCTTAAAAAAACTCACTCTGGGGGGAAAGTTAGAATATTAAGGAGATTCCCCTCTTCACATGAAAGCGCTTTGAGTGCAGAGAAAAGCGCTAATGACCAGCTAAATGTGTCCCTTGTGCAGTATATAATACAATAAAACAATAAAGATGGAATAAATAAAGAATAAGAGATGCATATAAAAAATGTTTCAAATTGTGAACGTGCTGTCATTTTGATTTATTTGCTATCTGACAGGCTTGTATGTGTGCAGCCTGCAGTACACGTTACACAATGCTGTAACCTGGAGGACATTCACCTGCCACCTGCCAAAACACATTTACAACAGCAACTGGTTTTGGATCCATTGCCAGTATTTACAAACTGATCACAAACAGAACTGAAAGCCACAAAATGGAATATAAATAGGCTCCAGATGGTTATTTGTGATACTACATCAAAACCATATGATCTATTATAGTGATAAATTCTTTGGAAAGAAATCGGTTTGATCGGTTCCTGATGGATATTTGCCATTACATTACATAAATAGTACAATGATTGATTTCAGTCAGTAGAAATCAGTCACTGGCTTTACTACATCACAATCAGGTATTAATTAGTCTTCATTCCATTTTGTTCATTTTGCCTGTTGTGAATTTTTTGTTATTTGTTTGTTATGAATTGTCATAAATTAATGCAGACTGGCAAATCAACACATTCTTTCTCAGACAAAGCTATACGTTTACGGTGCTTTTACATTGACCGGCTTGTATGTTATATTGTTGTGCACTGGTTAAAGGTTAAGAACTCCATTAAATATCCTATATGATAATATAGTACAGGCCTTAATGTGTGTACTAATACACTCTAAAAAGTGCTGGGTTAAAAACAACCCAAGTTGGGTTAAATATAGACAAACCCAGAGGTTGGGTTAAATGTTTGCCCAATGTGCTGGGTAGTTTTATTTAACTCAACTTTTGTTTAAAAATGACTATATGGCTGGCTTAAAATGAGTGCAAAATATGTTGGAAATTAAAAATCCGACACATAATTACTAGAGGCAACAATAATAATCAATTAATTTTTAAACATCACTTGAGTTAAATAAAAACTACCCAGCAGGTTGGGTTAAAGATTCAACCCAACAGCTGGGTCAAAACAACCCAATCGCTGGGTTTGTCTGTTTTTAACCCAACTTGGGTTGTTTTTAACCCAGCATTTTTTAGAGTGTATATTTAATAATATTCAAAACTTTCCAAGGCATTGACATATATCTTCCAAATGAAAATATAAATATAAATGTTTTATAAATGACTAAGAGCACATTACTGAGACCATATTTTTTTCTTACCAACTTGGAGCCAGATATAGATAACTTTTACAATATCTGCCCATCCCATGGATAGTTTTATAGTACGCAGCACTTAATGATTTTGATGATCTTACTTGTAAGCTTAAAAAAAGAGAGGGTCTTAAGAACCGAAGCCATAAAACATGACATTTCAACACAAATCACCCCAAATATACAGATAAAATATCAGACTAAACTGCTTTTGGGCTCTTAATGGATCATTAAAAACAAATCTGCAGACATAAAAGCATCTGCCATAAGCATAAGCACACATACCCAGACTACTGCATCACCTTATGTATTTTTACTAACACTTAGCAATCACAACCTCTTATTGTCCAGCACCCTGCACTGTTTAAAATGATTCTTGGATGCAGTAAATAATGCTGAAAAATGTTTAGAAATATATGATGCATGGCAAATTAAAGGGATAGTTCATCCAAAACTTAAAATGTGTCTTTGGCAGACTTGGATTAAACTGCTCCTTTTTTTTTTTTGGTGAATAGACTTTAAAAGGAAATCTCTCAGATTTTATCAAAAATACTTTCCGAAGATGAACAAAAGTATTATGGATTTGGAAGGACATGAGTGTGAGTAAATGATGACAGAATTTCATTTTTGGTGAACTAACCTATTTTAAGTTCATTGCATACATTTTCATAATCAGTACAATTGCCATGCAAGCTTTTTAAAGTGAGCACCTCATTGTGCAGTATCATCAATCTGACGTTTACATGTGCCATCCAGTCCAGCTGAATTGGATTTCCCATTTTATCATGAGAATCATTACTTATTCTAAAGGATTGAGCCTGTCAGAGAGATAGAGCAGATGTCACAGACACTTGCCCCAAGCTGCCAAACTCTTGTCCTCCTCATTTTTCAAAATCTTGTGCATATGTTAGGAAAAGAAAGTGGAAGGATCCCTGAAGGTCAGCTACTGGGAAAGCACTTCCTTTGCCAAATTCTTATGGCTTTTCAGTATGTCAGGGTGATGAATTAATCCTTTTAGCAGGACATTAGCCAGATGCTGACGAATTTCACCACACACATGGATTCTCACATGATACCTCATTTATTCACAGTAAATGACGGCAGTGTTTTGACATTCAGAGAGATGCGGTCACATCCATTAAATAGTTGATTCTGACATGACAACAAAAAACACAAACATCAGTAAATGTGTTTTGGAAGCATTGTATTTGAGTGTTCACAAATAGTGTCTGAGACCCAGCTGCAATTCTCGATAAATTGTGCAAGGATTATTTCTTGTACATAAATTGTTTGTCTAAATACAACATGATTTATAATGTAAACGACAGAAGATTGATTAAATACACATGAGCTAAACCATTTAGGGCCTTATAGGTCAGTAGCAATACTTTATAATCAATCTTTATCTGTAGAGTACATCCTTCTAAATGCAAATTGTAGTCAAAGAGATTCTGTGTACAGGTTTTTGGTCCAATAAATCTTATCTGAATTTATTAGAAGAAAATTTGTGGTAATCCAATGTTTTATATCTTTAAAAAACTATTTGATAATTCAGAGATTTCATCTGGTTGTGATGAAATATATAACTGAGTATCATAGCAGTGGAAACTAACTCCATGTTTTCTTACACTGTAAACCTGAATAAGTTGGTAAAACTCAAAGAAATTGAGGCAATCAGTAAGCAAAACTGGCAGATTACTCAAACATTTTAAGTTAAGAACAATTAAAATGTATGAGTACACTACATTTAACTTAAAATGTTCTAGCTGTAACAAGCTAATTTAAAACTTGTTAATTTGCTAACATGTTAACAATAGCATGGTATAACACTTGCTGAATGAGTACAACAATATACTGTAAAGCATTTTTGCATAACAAAACATTCATCACTACTAAATATCCCACTTAACATTAATCTTGCACGAAAAAAAACCCCCAAAAAAACATTATATAACACTTAATTTTAAATCCCTGCCCAGTTAAAATTAAGTTAATCTAAATTAAAAGAAATAAGTTCATGAAACTCAAAACAATGAAACAATTCAGTTTACTTAAAATATATCAGTTCTGTGAACTTGAAAGAAAAAGAAAGTGCTAAATACTCATAAAAGTCAATTTGACTGAACTAATTTGTTAAATTTAAGTATTTCCTACTCTAACCAATTATTTTGAGTGTTAAGGTTTAGTAGGTTTACGTAATATATCCAAGTGGTAGCATATATATTGAAAATAGCATAGGGCCTACCATAGACCCTTGTGGCACTCCATAGGCCACAAGCCTCACAAGAGTACTGAATGTCCAAGATTTACACAATTTTTAAAATGTGTTCTAACACAACCAGAATAACATGTGAAGGTTGCATTCTAGAACAAATTTTGAAAGAAACATGTGCTTTGTTGAGGTCCTGTGTTTTTTAATGCTCTGGAGTCTCTATATGTCAAAGCAATGAGTCGAGAAAGTATTAAAATACTATGGCCTGGTTTCACAAACAGGGCTTAGATTAAACCAGCATTAGGCCTTAGTTCAATTAGGACATATAAGTAGCTTTTAATAAACGTGCCTTAGAAGAAAAACATTACAGGTGTGCATCTTGAGTCAAAGCAATGGCACTTAAATCTGGTAAACATTGTCTGTGAAACTGGGGGTATGTATCTTTTCTCTTTCAGTTAAAACTGTAATTCATTATCCATTAGGTATATGTTAAAAGCCACAAAAATGATAAACATTCGAGATGTTCATATAAACGGCTCTTTAAACACAACTACATACTGTAATCATTGACATTTTATGTAATGGCAAAGGAAACTGACTGACTGTCACATTTGTTCCAGAAAGGGAGGACATATTCTTCTCACTGAACTCCCACTGAGAGGTCTATCTACATGCTGAATAAACATCTGTGAAAGTATGTATACTAGAGATAATCAGACAACAAACTTGGAAAATGAATAGGTAACATTTTTCAGATGGACAGTTCCATTCTAAAAGGTTTAAAGAACTCTAATGACAAATCTTTTGTGGCCTGGATTTTGGTCTTACTAACTTTGGCTAAAAAAAAAGGGCATGCAGAGACTAAAATCCTGTCCAAAGTCATACACAGGCAAATTACACCAAGCTGAATGCTCGCTGAACCATTATGCAATCAATCAAGTTTCTCAAATACTAATTTAAGTGCAAATCCAATGTAATTTGTTATTTTGATTTAACAGACCAGTTTCGGTTGTAATTGTAGCTGCTTGTGGGATACGTCAGGTTTAGCGTGGCATCTTTTTGACCAATCACTCTACATTATTAATGTTCTTCCGCTGTCTTAAACACCTTGTCTTTAACTCCTCCCCGCCACTGGTTGCAGTTTAGTGTTGTGAGAACAGTTAAGCCACGTAGATGGGGATCCCGGTGTTCCTTGAGGCCAGGTTTCCACTACAGCATATGTGTCATGCAACTGAGGGCCAGCTGCCTGCAAAAACAGAGCGCTGTTCCAAGTCTTTGTCCATCTGCTGATCCAAGTCAATAGCAACTGCTTGGAGAACAAAAATAGTATTTCTATAATGTAATACATACACTCATATGTAGATCCTGAATGAATGAATTTGGGCTGGTAATCAAAGGCTAAAGAAAAACTTATATAACTACAAAACATAGGAAAACAGACTGAATGATAACCCTCATTCATTTTTCCATCCAGAAAAAGGGAGAAAAAAATTGACAAAACAGATGTCTTTTCTGAAGCTTTTCATAACTTTCACATAACTTTCATATGACTGCCTGTGAAAGTATGAAATTTGTTTGAATCACAACAACCAAAATGAGATCACCGATTTAGTATTTTTGAATATAATATAGTGACTGTTCAGTGATCATAATAAATAAATAAAATGTATATTATATTATTACACAGCCACATCATGTCAAATTGCAAATCACTAAATCCCAGTTGGTTTATTACGTAGAGCAGGTGCTCATGGCACATGTGAGTTGTTTACAGGGATACAGGTTCGAGTCTTGCCTGGGTCATGTACTGATCCCATTCCCTCAGGTTTTCTCCACATTCTGGGACTTTATAAAACCCCTCATAAATATATTTAAGCAATATCACACTTCACAAAAGAGTGTGATAACAACAGCTGTGCTGATCATAGACCAACAGCACGGGTTCGAGTGTGATTATTACACATCAGCCTTCCAAAACCACAACAACAACTCTCCAAACATCACAGCAAATTGTTCTGACCCTGAATGGATCACTGTTTTTGAACAAATCTGAGGAATGAATGACTGAAGTGGCATTACGCAGACCGGTGTATGACATCAAAGTACCGCATAGAGCGATTAGAGAGCAGGTGGCTCCGTATGCTTATGAATTGCTGTCAGTTTGGATAATTTAGAGATTTCATCTGGTCGTGATGAAATATATAACTGAGTATCATCAGCATAGCAGTGGAAACTGACTCCATGTTTTCTTACACTGTAAACCTGAATAAGTTGGCAACATACTTATGTTGTCATACACCGATCGGTCTGTGCAGCGCCACTTCAAGTTGAACAAACCTAATCATTTGTCACTACTTATTGGTGCAACGATGTAAATTTCAGAAAGAGTACTGTGTCCTAACCAGACGCGATGCCGCGACACGCGATAAAAGGTATATTTTCCATGCATGTTAATCAGAGTTTTTGTCCTAACCAGCCGTGTCGGCGACACGCGAATATTCTATTTTTCTATTTCTCCACGATGACGCGGCTGTAACAGCAACACAAAGTATGGCAATGATAATATCAAAATACCACACCCCCCGCCCAGGCCGCCAAACCGCCTTCCAAGAGGAAGAAGGCGGCAAAGAAGCGGCCCTGAGTCGGGAGACCCGGAGGTTTTGGAGACGGTGACCGCACCGCTCCCTCCCCCGGGACAGGGCCCGGGGGAAAATCCTGTGTTGTGTTTTCTTTCTGTTCCGCCGCTGGCCGCAAGGGCCCAAGGTACCCACATTTTCAATAAAAGAGCAATTTCCAAAACCTCTGGGTCATATAAGAAGGTCTGCACGGTCTAAGAAGAACGCAATGCCTTCCCACGCCACCCTGCCCACTCGGAGCCATGTGAGTGGACCCCACTCACAGCCTCGACTTCGGGACGCACTACCTCCCGAGTTGGGCCACAGCGCTCCATGCTGCCCCCCTGTGGGTACTTCTGTTGTCCGAATGGTTCCACTCGTACGGAGCTTGGGGGCGTGGCTACGCCTTCCCAACCCGTCCCGTTGGCTCATTCGGACAATCAGACTCGGCTATGCGATTCAGTTCGCCAGGCGTCCCCCCAGGTTCAGCGGCGTTCTGTTCACCTCGGTGACAGGTCCCAACGCCTCTGTCCTGCGGGCGGAGATTGCGGTTCTTTTGGCGAAGGACGCAATAGAGCCTGTCCCTCCAGACGAGATGAAGTCTGGGTTTTACAGCCCTTACTTCATAGTACCCAAGAAAGGCGGGGGGTTACAACCAATCCTGGACCTGCGTGTCTTGAATCGGGCCCTTCACAGGCTCCCGTTCAAGATGCTCCCGTTCCAGATTCTCTGGAATCCGCCCATTGCCAGTTGTTTTATTCGCTGACCGAGGGGACCCTCGGCACGGATGCACTGGCACACAGCTGGCCCCGGGGCCTACGCAAATATGCGTTTCCCCCTGTGAGTCTCCTTGCACAGACACTGTCAAGGGAGGACGAGGAGCAGGTCTTGCTAGTTGCGCCATACTGGCCCAACCGGACCTGGTTCCCGGAACTCATGCTCCTCGCGACAGCCCATCCCTGGCGCATCCCCCTGAGGAAAGACCTCCTCTCTCAGGGGCAGGGCACCATATGGCACCCGCGGCCCGATCTGTGGAACCTCCACGTGTGGTTCCTGGACGGGACGCGGCAGACTTGAGTGGCCTACCGTCCGCGGTAGTCGACACCATCACTTCGGCCAGAGCCCCCTCTACGAGGCGCGCCTATGCCATGAAGTGGAGTCTGTTCGTTGAGTGGTGTTCCTCCCGCCGGGAGGACCCCCGGAAATGCCCGGTCGGTGTTGTGCTTTCCTTCCTTCAAGAGGGTTTGGAACGGAGGCTGTCCCCTTCCACCCTGAAGGTCTATGTGGCCGCCATCGCAGCACATCACGATGTGCTCGACGGCAAGCCACTAGGAAAGCACGACCTGATCATCAGGTTCCTCAAAGGCGCCAGGAGGTTAAATCCCCCTAGGCCTCGCCTCATTCCCTCCTGGGACCTCTCCGTTGCCCTGAGGGGCTTACAGGGAGCTCCCTTTGAGCCCCTAGAGTCAGTCGAGCTGAAACATCTGTCTCTCAAGACAGTGCTCCTGACCGCGCTCGCCTCCTTCAAGAGGGTTGGGGACCTGCAAGCATTTTCGGTCAGCGATTCGTGCCTGGAATTCGGGCCGGACTACTCTCAGGTTATCCTGAGACCCCGGCCTGGATATGTGCCCAAGGTTCCCACCACTCCCTTCAGGGACCAGGCGGTGAACCTGCAAGCACTGCCCCCGGAGGAGGCAGACCCAGCCCTTGCGTTGCTGTGTCCCGTTCGTGCTCTGCGCGTTTACGTGGACCGCACGCAGAGCTTCAGAAGCTCTGAACAGCTCTTTGTCTGTTTTGGAGGTCAGCAGAAGGGAAAGGCTGTCTCCAAACAGAGGTTGGCCCACTGGATAGTGGATGCCATCGCCTTGGCGTACCAGTCCCAAGGCGAGCCGTGCCCCCTCGGGTTGCGAGCTCACTCCACTCGGGGTGTTGCTTCTTCCTGGGCGTTGGCGCACGGCGCCTCTGTTGTAGACATTCGCAGAGCTGCAGGCTGGGCGACACCGAACACATTTGCGAGGTATTATAACCTCCGAGTGGAACCGGTGTCCACCCGTGTGCTTTCTACTCGTAGTTAGCCATGGGTGTTCGCTTGCTGTGCCATTTCCCTCGGGAGAGGGAATGCGAGCACTTTTTCCGCTCCTCAGTTCAGTTCCCCGTAACGGCGAACCCTGTGGAGTTCCTCCTGCATCTTGTGGCGACCAGACGTGGCGGAGGCGTCCGGTGCTAGGTCCAGTACTCGTGTGTATGCCCAGTTGGTCTGCCCTTGTACTGGGCTACATGCCCATATGCCGTGATTCCCCTCGGGTAATCCCATATGTGTTTGTCCACGGTAAGGTTTCCCTGACGGTAAACCCGTGTCTTTCCCTGGGCGGCTTTGTTTTGCCCCGTCTCTGATTGCTAGTCGTTCCTCCCGAAAGGTAGGACCTACATCAGAGATCTTCCATATGCGTTACTGTTCTCAGACCAGTCCATATGTGTCTTCCACACGTTACCTCCCTTCGGGCAGGGTGTGGTCTCCGTAGCTTTCCCCTCCTCGGGGAACGCTTTCCTGGCGTTTTTTCCATTGCTGAAAAACGAGGGATTGAGTTCCGAAGCACTCTCGCCCGTGGGGTAGGAACAGCAGCTTCAACTTCTCCACGGTAACGCCCTGTCCTCTCCATCCCACCGGTATGGAAGACATTCCTGGGCTTACTCTGGGCACTGGAGGGTTGCGAGTATGGGCCGCATTTGTTTTTGGCACGCCTCAGCCTGCCAGCACCTGCCTCCCTAACACTCGTAACGTGGTTCAGTTGCTATGGCGTTTTCCACGGGACCCCATTACGTCAGTATCGACGTAACGTCGTGCGTGACTGACTGAATGGGAACATCTAGGTTACTATTGTAACCCCCGTTCCCAGAAGGAGGGAACGGAGACGTTATGTTCCCCTGCCATAGCTTGGAGCCACCGCTGAGCGGCCAGATACCTATCTCGGCTCCTCAGCAAAAATATGAATGAAGGTGAGTATGCCGGCCCTTTTTATACCCGGATGCCGGGGGAGGGGCCCGGCATGTAAATCTCACAGGCCAATTCCCATTGGCTTGTTTTGTATCCTTGGAGGTGATTGGGCTCCCTAGCGAGACCCCATGACGTCAGTATCGACGTAACGTCTCCGTTCCCTCCTTCTGGGAACGGGGGTTACAATAGTAACCTAGACGTTACCCAACCCAGCAACCACCATGGTAAACTGAACAATTTTAATGATTGTAACGTTAATGCATGTATGAATATATCCATACAAAGTAAATGACCCTTAATGCATCTAAAATAAAAAAAAAACATACTAGCAGATTTTATAGAGCTAATACGTAAAAAAATGATTTAATAATCATAAAATATCTTCTTTTTTGACATAATTATTAATAACCACCATTTGAAAGAAATAGTGTTTACAGAATAACATTAAAGTGTTAAAATATTGGTAATTCTAACTTTGCGCTCATAGTTTTGATTAGAATACATCGTATCCAGTTGGCCGGTTGTATACGGTCTAGCCGCAGAAGTTCAAATATTTCAACGCATCCGAAGCTCAAATCGGATCCGAAATTTCCGCATTCGCATATGATCGGAACTC
Organism: Chanodichthys erythropterus; assembly: GCF_024489055.1. NCBI lineage: Eukaryota > Metazoa > Chordata > Actinopteri > Cypriniformes > Xenocyprididae > Chanodichthys > Chanodichthys erythropterus. Next base: position 24,440,788 of record NC_090237.1, read on the forward strand.
CACGCAGACCCCTTACTACTCTTCATTGAAAATGAATGACTTCCGGTCCAACAGCTGTTGTTTGTCGTGTGCACTGGAAAGGCGGCTTTACTGGAATCTCATTGCATCGCATCTGTTTAGGACACGGTTTAAGGCTATGTTCAGACTGTCAGTCTAAATCCGATTTTTGTGCATTTCCGATTGAAATCCATTGAGATTTAGCAAGTGTGAATGGTGAAAAAAAAACAAAACAAAAAAAAATCACATGAAATGTGATTTTTACAAATCCATTTTGAGCTACATTCATAATTTAATTTGAAATCCTATTCAAATTGCATTTCTGGAAATCCATTTCAGTTTGACTGCTCAGGGGCGTTTTTCCAAAAAGCATTGTTAGCCAACTAACATTGCAAGTTCCGTCAATACTAACATAGTTTAAAGATTTGATGTTTCCCAAAACCATAGTTCAAACAAACATTCACAAACTGCATCGCAAACTTGTGTGGTTCGAAGGACAGCTCTCGAGCTTTGGTTAGAAGCATAGGTTCTTGTTTTTATGACGTGGACTTAATAAATCGTTATCTTGAGCAAAATAAGCAAGCTGACATTAAGTACAATGTATATCTTTTATTATGAATATATACAAATGTCATTTACATATTTTAGTTTGGCAAGAGATTTAAAGCACCATTTTTGAAGAGTGCTCATGTGCGTACATGCTCTAGTACATATCAAGTCCATGTTTGAATCTGTAAATAAAGCAAAATAACTGAGAAAAATGAGAATTAGTCCTCAGATTCCATGTCTGTAATTTATAGTAAAAAAAAATTCTAGCATTAATTCAATCTCAAACTAATTCATTTAAAGTTGTTATTACTCCATCACCTGCGTGTCGTCATTCACCAACGTGACTGAACGACAGCTTTGCGACAGTGCGGTTTCGGGAAACAGTTGTGACTAGCTATAGAGACATACAGAGATTAAGTGTTTTGAAGGATTATAATTGTACCACTGAATTTTATGGAATTCAAATAATGTTTTTTGATAAATATAATAAATTAATTTGGTTTGAAATTATAATGATAGCAAATTAAAGATATTTAAGTTATATATTCATATATATTTTGTAAAATATTTAAAAAATTTTAACTGAATGATATTTTCCAATATTTTATATAGCCTACAATTACATAATGAGAAAGTTATGACATGTGTGCTATACTCAAGAATGGTCAGATTCATTTTCAAAATTACCCCTCACCATTTTCACTGATTTGTCTGATTTAAGAATGTAGATGCAAGGGAGAAATGAACATCACAAGAGAAATAATTCTTCATAGCAACACAGGTTATTAAAAAAAAATGTTTTTATATAACCAAAATCACCATGGCAATGTTCTGAATGTACTCATCTGCGAACATTTAAAAAAAAATCTCGCATATTAACGCCCTCTTTTTCTCTCCTTCATGTCATTCCAAATTTGTATGACTATATTTCATTTTTTTGTCACTCAAAACGTGATTTTTGGGGGGTTGGGGGATGGGGTTGTCAAAATTATGGAAAAAAGGACCACAAAGTTCATAATATATTCATTAAATTACATGTACTATATTCCACATCTTCTAAAGTCAATATCTTTGTGTGACAAACAGACCAAAAATGTATTTTTCAGAATTTCTCTTTTTATGTTCCACAGAAGAAAGTAATAAAGGTCTGGAATGACATGAGTAAATGATAACAGATTTTTAATTTTTCCTGTAAGCTCTAAACTTTAAGCTCAGTTGATTATGCAATCGGACAGATGATGGACAGACCATCAGCAGCACTTACCCTTTTGTTTTAAGTTCGTGATGAAGATAATACAAAGAAACCACCTTTATATATTCCCAACAGCTAAGATTGAACATTTGACCTTCTGAATGAATATTTGAACAATGTCAAGTGAGCCCGTGAGTCACCGGCGCTGCATTAAAACTTCCATATTTGTACAGTACATAGGGCCGATCAAATTATTCAGCACACGATTTGACTTGCTGTCTTTTCGTTAAAACAACAAATCAATGGAAGACAAAAAATCTTTCCAAAATGTGTTTGGTTAGCTGGCAAAGCAGTGAGTCAGTATCCGTTAAATAACCATGATGTAGTGAGGTGTGTGTGTGTGTGTGTGTGTGTGTGTGTGTGTGTGTGTGTATGTGTGTGAGACTGTGAGGTATGTCTGGGCAGAATTAGTCAGGGCTTTGGTGGTGGATTGGATAGCATCTGGTAGCCTGATGTGCGGTAACAATCTCTGTGGTTAATGGAGTCACTCCTAATTAACTAAAAGGTTTAGCTTCAACCAAACTCAATTTATATACTATGATCTTTTGCCTCTGTGTCTACCACTGAAGTCATGATCCAGCACAATTCATGTAATGGCCTTACAGCAGACAAATTTCAAAGGCTTTCTCTGGAATCTTAATGCACACAGAACAGATATCCGTTGCCTCTAGAGAAGTTTTATGTAAATTGAAAGGACAGGTCTGTGGAAGCCAGATCCCATGTGCTACAGACTGCAATCCAGAGCAAAACTTGTCTCACAACAGATCATTAATATAGGCTATTTTAACAGTCCAAGAAGGAAGAGAATACAGAATAGAGCTTTTTGAATATGATGTGCATCTTTTAAAGGACTCTACAGACCGACCTCTGTCTAGTTCTCAGGTTAGCAAGTCTAAGGGTGCTTTCACATTAGCACTTTTGGTGCGCACCCGGGTTCGATTGATGTCAGAGTTCGGTACGTTTGGATGATGTGAACACGGTCTTCTGAACTCGGGTCCGCACCCGCGAACCGTACCCGAGTCCGCTTAAAAAGGGTGGTCTGGGGTGCGGTTCAAGTGAACTCCGGTACGGTTCGCTTCTGATATGAATGCAAACGTACCAAATTGCGGAAGTGAACCGCTATTAATGCCGTATTATTTGATAAAAATGTGTGTTTGTGTGTGTGTTTCACTCACTTTCCCAACGAGCGTTACTGCTGCTTGCAGAGAGCTGTAGTGTAGCCTTTCTTATTTCTGCTCACCTTCCATACTACAGTCGCGGCAGATAGAGGCAAGTGTTGTTATGAACAAAACCAACGGTTCAATAACAAAAATATGAAAGTGAGGAGAGCAACGTTATGCATTTTGCCGCCTTCTCCTGCGCCATCGTTACTAAGCAACGGAGTAAAAAGCTGCTGGTTTGATGACGCAAACGAACCGCGGGTCGGACCCAAATAATATAATGTGAACACAGTCCAGTGGGGGCAGGGGGAGGGGGGAGCAATCGAACTCGGGTTCGGTCCAGGCAATCGAACCAAGTGTGAAAGCACCCTAAAGGCCCGGGTATACTTCATTTTCCGCGTTCCACTCTCTCTTGCGCACAGTTAAACACACAAGCCTTTTAAAGTGTACTCCTTTGGACGTGAGCGCTGAAAGAAGTGTACAGCACGTGCGCACTCTCTGGTGGACTGCTGTTTTCAAGCGCTGAAGTGCTCCAGAGACAGACTTTAGAGACTACATTCTTTAGCCTCCTTGTTAGAGCGCCTGACTCCCATGCCAGCGGACCCAGGTTCAAGTCCCACTTGGGCTAAAGTATACTTTATCAAACCTGTAAACCCCGTTCGCGTGCAGCCCAATACGCACAGTACTGAGCACAATGTGCAGTCGCCGAAGAAGAGTGTGGAAAGAGGGATTCAAAAACTAGACGAGAAAACATAACCTTCTCCATCATTTTTTATTCCTGAACTATGTTGCAATGGTGGATGCACTAATTTTCTTCTCTGATCCTGCCCAGCGAATGTCCCATCGATAACACAATGTCTGGTAAGAGTATAGAAAAAAATTGTACTGCGCATGATTCGAACTCTGTGATCCGCGCGCATCCGTGGTCAAATATACTTTGAAAGATGCACGGACACGACTGTCCAGGCGCGGAAAGTGTACCCGGGCCTTTACAGGGCGGTTCGAACGGGAGGGGTTGCATTGATGCTGTGACCCGGATGGGAGTGAGGTTTAGGGGGGTGAGTGTGTAAACCTCACTCCCCAGATCTCAAGAGGCGCTCTAGTGTAACGGACATAGGCCGGTAAGAGCTGTGTGTAAGAGCGGCTGGTTCGAACAGGAGGGGTTACATTGGTGCCGTGACCCAGTGGGGCTGAGTGTAACAGACATAGGCCGGTAAGAGCGGCTGGTTCGAACAGGAGGGGTTACATTGGTGCCGTGACCCGGTGGGGGCTGAGTGTAATGGACATAGGCCGGTAAGAGCTGTGTGTGTAAACCTCACTGCCCTGATCTTAAGAGGCGCTCTAGTGACAGATGCTAGAGACTTTAGCCTCCTTGTTAGAGCGGCGACTCCCGTGCCAACAGACCCGGGTTCAAGTTCAACTTAGAGCGGGCGGTTCGAACAGGAGGGGTTACATTGGTGCCGTGACCCGGTGGGGGCTGAGTGTAACGGACATAGGCCGGTAAGAGCTGTGTGTGTAAACCTCACTGCCCTGATCTTAAGAGGCACTCTAGTGACAGATGCTAGAGACTGAGTTCTTCAGCCTCCTTGTTAGAGTGCCGACTCCCATGCCAACAGACCCGGGTTCAAGTTCCACTTAGAGCGGGCAGTATGAACAGGAGGGGTTACATTGGTGCCATGACCCAGATGGGAGTGAGGTTTTATGGGTGTGAGTGTAATGCACGTAGACCAGTAAGAGCTGCGTGTGTACTCCTCACTCCCCTGAACTCAAGAGGCGCTCTAGCGACAGATGCTAGAGACTTTAGCCTCCTTGTTAGAGCGCTCGACTCCCGTGCCGGTGGACCCAGGTTCGAGTCCCACTAAGAGCGACTGGTTTGAACTAGTGGTGTCAAAAGTACCGACTTCGGTACCTAGTCGGTACTGAAATTTTAAAAACGTGACGCTTTGAGCGCTGTTGAGTGGATTCATAAACATCTCTGATTGGCCGTTGTTTTCACGGCTCATCGGATATGTCTGTGATAGGCTTCAATGATCAACGCTGTAAAAACGTTGTAAATAGTCATCAATTAATCTCTTCACTAAGCGCTTACACAGATACACACGGGAGCGTTTGAAAGCAGGCGTCTATCGCGGATCGGTCCACTGTTAGACGCCTGCTTTCAATCGCTCGCGCTCCCACTTTCAAAACGCTTTCAAATTCAAACACTTCCGTGTGCTTTCAAATGCTCCCACGCGTTGATCATTGTAGCCAATCACAGGCATATCCGATGAGCGCGTCAACACAATGGCCAATCAGAGATGTTTATGAATCCGCTCAACAGCGCTCAAAGCGTCAGGTTTTTAAAATTTCAGTACCGATAGGTACCGAAGTCGGTACTTTTGACAACACTAGTTTGAACAAGAGGGGTTACATTGGTGCCGTGACCCGGTGGGGGCTGAGTGTAACGGACATAGGCCGGTAAGAGCTGTGCATGTAAACCTCACTGCCCTGATCTTAAGAGGCGCTCTAGTGACAGATGCTAGAGACTGAGTTCTTCAGCCTCCTTGTTAGAGCGGCGACTCCAGTGCCAACAGACCCGGGTTCAAGTTCCACTTAGAGCGGGCAGTTCGAACAGGAGGGGTTACATTGTTGTCGTGACCCAGATGGGAGTGAGGTTTTAGGGGTGTGAGTGTAATGGACATAGGCCAGTAAGAGCTGTGTGTGTAATCCTCACTCCCCTGAACTCAAGAGGTGCTCTAGCTTGTTAGAACGCTCGACTCCCGTACCGGTGGACCCGGGTTCGAGTCCCACTTAGAGTGGGCGGTTCAAATAGGAGTGGTTACACAAAGACATATTTTAACTTGTGAGGAACATAAAGGAACATATAGCATTATGGGCTTATTTTTCTTAAAGTTTTTACTATTATTAAGTTGTTGTTGTTGAAGTTGTGGCCATGTGATTAACACACATTATGACATGTACAAATGTGGGCCACTCATTTCCTGAACCTTTTCTCCCATCTTTTTTTCCCATCTCCCATCAAACTCAATGATAATCAAAACATACCAGTTAAATAATTTAAATGAATTCAAAATGAAAGTATCTCAATGCACACACCCTCTCAGATTACCATTCAAAACATGCATGGAGCCATAACACAGCCATACAGTACATGTGTCTATAATAAGAGGATAATGAGAGAAACAGCACAAAACGGGTCAGCTTCAATGTCCCAGCATGCTATTTTTATAGCTCTAGGGTGCATTTGTGTTGAGTAACATAATATACATTTGCAATCTCCTCTTAAAGATGAAATTTTAGGCCAAATTCTATAAAGAACATTTCACATAATTTGCTAATTAAAGTTATTATGGTAGAGTGATAGACAGGTTTGGATGGCTGTTTCAGACTGCACCATCCAATTAAACATCATTATCTCAACATATTACGACTACTAATCTTGCAGGGCAGAAAACCTTGCCACTGCATGCTCCAAGAATGTGATGCAAGCACAGAAGGTGTTAGAAAGTGTTATACATTTTGCTGTATTCTGTTTAAAAGTAACTCTCCGCTATTTATATTAAGTCACTCACTTTTATTAAATATTTTCCACCATGAAATACATTTCTGAGATGTGCAAAAAAAAAAAAAAAAATAGAACATCCAGTTCTTCTCTCTTCCTAAAAAACATACTGCTATGAGCAGATACAAACAGGCCATTCATTATTACTTAGGGTGATAGCTCATAAGGTTTTTTTGATCTTGAGATACATCAAATCAGTTGCAGGCTATACATACCAGAGTTCGTACATAACAGGATAAACATAAATTATTACATTTGTTCATGATATTAACAATTAAGACATGTTACATTTTATGAATTCAGTTGCATAAAATAATTTTTGAAGGAATACAAATATGTATGATAAACAGCATGGCCGCTTTCCAACAGTGCCCCCTAATGACAATGATACATCCACAGACAGTTTAATTCAGTATAATTACAGTTTTTCTCGATTGCTTAAACACTATAACCAGTTTTTTTAACTAAAATTTCAAAACCATAACGCCATTTATCAAAAAGCACACCCATTTCCCTACACTATAAACAGATTTGTTGAACTGTCACTGCAAAACTCTACACACAAATCCCTTCATTTCTCATTGCCTACACCATGTTGTCATTTAGAAAGCACTAGCATTCAATATTGTTCACTCAAGTCAGCATAGCTTGAGCTCAATTAGCACACAGTTACCCACGTGGAAACACTAAGAGTCAAAATTTATCACACACCATTTAGAACCTCCAATAGAGAGATAAAAGAGCCCGAGTCGTTCATTCAGGTTTGGAACGTGATTGAAAAGGTTGAGGACACCAGAGAGGAGGAGGAAGAGGATGAGCAAGAGGAGTAAGGAGTCTCAGAGGAAATTCGTGCCACTAGTTGACCATGTCCTTGTCCATGGTATGACTATGAGGGATGCTGGGCAATGAGTTCAGCCAAACTTACAGTTTTTTGAACTGCTTACACACAATATCCTTACTTGGCACACAATTTCTGAAACCTGACACTCAAACAGCAGAACCACACACCAAATATGCAAAGCCACACACAAATTCTTGGCCTTTGACTCATTTTTCAAATTCATAAAACGCTTTTTGCAAAATACAACACACAATTCTCTATGTAACACACAAATATCTAACAGGAAGTATCTTGATTTCCTTTTTCCAATCATGGCTTTAGAATAGGCCTATAAATAGGCCAAATGTCAAGTTATAGGTTTTGAACAACTTTTCTCTTGTCTACTTGCTTCCATATTCATAATTTCTAAACACTATTGAGGATTTTTTTTTTCTCCACATGGTGCTGGAAAGTGCATGATCATTGTCACTATGTCAACATAACACTTCTCCAGGCAATGGAGGCATGTGGATACACTGACCCTGCTTTCATCCAAGGTTGGATATGCAAAAGAAAATATAGTATGTGACGTGGATGAGGTATTGTGGCTGGACCCAGCCAGGAGGAGAGAAAAAGCCTAGATACACCCAACCATCTCGCCCACCAACAAACATATAAACAACAAACACATGTTGGGTTTCCATGTTTTATGGGGACATTCCATAGGCATAATGGTTTTTATACTGTACAAACTGTATATTCTATCCCCCTACACTAAGCTTACCACTAGACCTACCCATCACAGAAAACATTCTGCTATTTTAGATGTTCAGAAAACATAATATGATTTATGTATAAGCTTGTTTCCTTATGGGGACTTTAAAAGTGTCCCCACAAAGTCAAAATGGACTGGTATTACTTTACCTGTGGGGACATTTGGTCCCCTATATGCACCATTCCTTTGGATTATTCACCTTTTTCAAAATTATGCTAGTTTGTTTGGTTGTTAGTTTTTTTTTTTATCCAACTACACGACAGACGCTAGAGACTGCATTCTTTAGTCTGTATTTATTATGTATTTATTGTTATTACTGTGCAATACTGTATTCACAACCACAAATGCTTGCAGTAAAAAAAAAAAAAAAGTTTCAATCTTTCATGCTTACCATGAATTTTTCAACATCTCTCTGCCAATTACTTTCAATCTTGCACAGAAATGTACATAGCAAGTTATGAAAGAAGAGCTTTAGGCTTTCAATAACTGTGTATATGATATATCCAAAAATAGAATATTATGGCAAATGTGTTTGCAAAGTAAGACAAATGTTTGCTTTTGAGATGTGTTTGTGATATTTTGAATGCAGTGTTTCATCTTGCAAGAGATGTGAGGCATTTTGCGTTTTGTGTGTGCAATTCTTGGATTTGTGTGTAAAGTTTTGAAAAAAAGAGACAAAGTTTTGAAAATGTGTGTATGCAGTTGGAAATAACTGTAAGTTCCTTCACCGTCGCCTTGATCATAAGAACCTTCAGAGAGGTAAACAGGAGATGTACCTCAGTGTACTCTACTGTAACTTTTGAGTGCTGTTCTCTGTTACCACACATGCATCATGCAAATTGCCTTACATACAGATAGAGTTTCTGTCTGCTTCCATTTTGTATTCAGGATGTTACAGTTACAGTAATCAGTACAGAGACAGTGGAATGGAAGAAGCCTGACTAGACATTTCAGTTGATGCGTGCCAGGGGTGGATCAGGCATGCAAGAGGATTTTCCCTCCGCTGCCTGGATAGGGCCAGTAGAGCCTGTGATGTTGACGGGATTCTCTGGCCTGTCCCAGAACAAAGATGTGATGCTGGGGCAGAATATGTTTTATTGTTGTTAGGTGTATTGTACCGTACAGTACATTAAGAAATAAAAAATGTACAAATGAATACACGTGTTCATCATGTGAAAAGTTCCTTGAGGGGGAGAACCACAAGCAACACAACTTATTACTGGTTTTTGGTTTTGGTTTTTGTAGTACTGTTTTGAATTTATCTCTCCAGTGTGTTAGACTATGTTGTAGTGTGTGTGTTTTTGAGGGCTTGTGTGTGATGTCTGAGGGCAAAGTTTGGTTTTTCAACAAGAGTGAATGGTTTTGAGTGTAGAGCTTAATTTTGACGTGACAGGATGTTTGGGGAATTGGGTGAGAAGTTATGGATTTGTGTTTATTGTTTTGAGAATATGAGGCATAGTTTCAAGAAATGTGTTTAAGCAATCGAGAAAAACTGTAATTCATCAACTAGTTAGTTTTGGCATCAAATCCAAAAAGCTTAAATCCTTGGACAAATCTTTTTAGTTCCTCAAAATCAATTTTTCTTCATCTTGAAATAAAATAGATCTGTGGAATTTAGATCCAAGCTCAAACATTTTCCAGTTGCTGATATATGCTTTTACAAGTTTACCCTAAATTTCTACTTGCCATATTTTTAATAACAAAACATATATTTCCGAAGACATAGTGGCCTTGTTTTACCTTTCTGCTTAATGTCAGTGTCTTGTCAGTTTCTTGGATGAAGAAAAGAGACGACCTATCCAGCACGGCAATGAATCACTCCCTCAGAGACATTTTTACAAGAAATTAGACAGTTCTCATTTACACCACATTCATAAAGTGGCTTTAGGCAATACAACATCCCAATTATATGTATACAGTCTAACCAAAATTTATTCAGATACCTTGAACATTTCATTCATTAATACAGTTTATTCACTATAGTTTAAAAAATGGTAATAAAATATGACAAGATCTCAGAGTTAAACTATGTCAGAAAAAATAATCTTAATTATGTCAGATAACACTTAAGCAAAACATGGTCAGGTCAAAGTTTCTGAATAATTTTTGGTTCCAAATGTTTTATCAATCTTACTGGTAGTATGAAGAATTTTTGGGTATAATATGTTACAGTTTACTTTATTTTGCTATCCTCACTTACATAAATGAACTATAGTGTCCTGCACCCACTAGTAAAAATATATCAAAAATAAAAAAAAATGTCTGAATAATTATATATATATATATATATATATATATATATATATATATATATATATATATATATATATATATATATAGTGTCTAAGGACAGGATATATATATATATATATATATATATATATATATATATATATATATATATATATATATATATATATATATATATATATATATATATATATATATATATATATATAGTGTCTAAGGACAGGATATATTATATATATATATATATATATATATATATATATATATATATATATATATATAACCATTTTAAAAAAATATTTTATTTGTATATTGATTTTTGAATGTTCTTTTTAATAGTCAACTTATTTCTGTCACAGTTCCAGTCATTCCCAGACTTCATTTCCCATAATCCTCCCTGGTCCCTGGTCATCACCTGCACTCACTTCATCAATCAGTAATCACCACACTCAGCTGCAGCACATTATCTGGACTATTTAAGCTAGTCACATCCTCACACACATTGCGAGGTCTTGTATACTCTGGTTACATTTCTGAACGCTTCTTACGGCTGTTTCACACTGCAAGTGTGAGCAGTGCGTGAGCGTAAATACACCGTCACTGCAGCTGCAGAGACGCGTGAGTATTCACACTGCAAACATTTGTACAGCGTCACAACAGCGCTTCAAATACAGTACATATAAAGTGAGCATTTCTTTACAAAGACAGCTATAAATTTGTTTTTATAAGTTGGTCATTTATAAACTTAAGAGTCTTGAAAGTTTGTTAACATGGGGAGGTGTACAACATTCTCATATAATTGTAATAAATAAATAAAAATAAATAAATAAAAACCTTGTGTCATCCATTGCTGCCACATTTGATCTCCCTGAGCCAAGTCAAATCACAGTTGATCTTCATGAGCCAAATGAAGTCACAGCTGATCTTCGTGAGCCAAGCCAAGCCAGATTTGATCTCCCTGAGCCAAGTCAAGTCACAGTTGATCTTCATGAGCAAAGTCAAGTCACAGCTGATCTTCATGAGCAAAGTCAAGTCACAGCTGATCTTCATGAGCAAAGTCAAGTCACAGCTGATCTTCATGAGCAAAGTCAAGTCACAGCTGATCTTCATGAGCAAAGTCAAGTCACAGATGATCTTCATGAGCAAAGTCAAGCCAAATGTGATCTTCCTGAGCCAAGTCAAGTCACAGTTGATCTTCATGAGCCAAGTCAAGTCACAATTGATCTTCATGAGCCAAGTCAAGTCACAGTTGATCTTTATGAGCCAAGTCAAGCCACCGTTGATCTTCATGAGCCAAGTCAAGCCACCGTTGATCTCCCAGAGCCACGTCACATCTCCGCTGATCATCAAGAGCCACGTCACGTCTCCGCTGATCGCCCAGAGTCACGTCACGTCTCTGGATCCGTCCGAGAGTGGACAGGATTGTTGTCCAGTGTGGACGATCCACCGCTGACGTCAGCAGGAGCAGCTGGAATTCCGAATCCTCCGCCGGCCGCTTTGCACTCAAGGCCGCCAGTGTCTATGGACAGGATGGCTGCCCTGCCAGTGTCTACAGACAAGATGGCCGCTCCACCAGTGTCTAAGGACAGGATAGCTGCTCCGCCAGTGTCTACGAACAGGATGGCCGCTCCGCCAGTGTCTACGGACAAGATGGCTGCCCTGACAGTGTCTACGGACAAGATGGCCGCACCAAATCCCGAGTCAGCTCCAGACTCCGCACCAGAGCCCGAGACAGCTCCAGACTCCGCACCAGAGCCCGCTCCAGCAGCCCACGAGCCCGCTCTGGCCTTCGATGAGCCAGCTCCAGCCCACCACGAGCCCGCTTCTTACCCACCATGGCCGCCCACGAACTCTGACTCGCCATGGTCGCCCACGAACTCTGGCCCGTCATAGCCGCTTACGAACTCTGACCCGTCATGGCCGCCCACAAACTCTGACCCACCATGGCCGCCCATGACACCTGACCCACCATGGCAGTCCAACTTTCCTGACCCACCTTGGTGTCCCTGACCTATTGCCTGTACCTCGACTACGATTCTGCCTACTCTCTGCCATACCTGTTTGCTGTTGTTCCACCATTGCCTGTTTAATGACAAACTCAGTCTAATAAAGCTTGCTTATGGAGCTCACCTCGTGTCCCGCCTCGTTACAATTTCGGATCATAAGTCATGCTCGGTAAACACTCTGTCACAGACACGGAGATGTATTTTTAATGTCCCCAAGCTAATTGCTCACTAAAACCCCAGAAGTCATCATGTTTTCAGATCTTTACAAGTTTGATTTTGACGTGATATAAAGTGGTGAACTCAAGTGAGCTGTTTACTTTTTTTTTTTTTATTTAATCTTCCCATTGATGCCATCGTTTTGTTTATTCGTAGTGACGCGCGGAACGCACGTGTAAACAAAAGGCGGGATTTATTGCACAAACCAATCATATCCAATCATAACCGATCATATCGCGATGGAGGCATTGCCTCCTCTCATGTGACTTTCCCCCATTCATTCTGTATTACCCCCCACAAAACCTACCGCACGCTTTAGGGGCTCTGTTCATTCTCTATGATGCTCAAGGGAGGTACAAGAGATTCCCACCATAACTTTACCTGCGGGTGTCGCTGTTGGACAGTGTTTCATTACAAAAATGAGTGACTTGTACACTTCTTATTGTCATATTTTGTAATATGGATTATTTTCTCATCCTAATTTTTTGAGGAGGCACTACCACCCTTGCCTCCTCGAAGGAAATGCCCCTGATACACACACACACACACACACACACACACACACACACACACACACACACACACACACACACACACACACACACACACACACACACACAAACACACACATATAATTGCCCGTTAATAATTAAGTTCACCTGTTGTTCATTTAGTTCCCTTGTCTGCCTCTGTGTATTTATAGCTCTCAGTTTGTTCAGTTCTTTGCCTTGTGTCGTTTCGCTGTCATGTGTTTCTTTTTCTTCATTTTGAGTTATCTTTGTTTTCATTTAATAAAAGTGCTGCAGTTAGATCCTTCTCCTCATTTTGCCTGACCACACCGTGACATATGGATACAAATACATTTCATTAAAAATATTTAGTGGTGTCCAAGTCTTGCCTCATCTTCCCCTAATCCTAATGTATTTCTAAACTTTTATAACTTGAAATAGCATTATTGTATTTCTTAAATTTTTCTTCTTTCATTTCACCTGCCTCCTTATGTTTAAAAACTAATTTTTCAACTATTAGTTAATGCAGTGTTGGTGAGACCAGTGGCAGAATTTATGATCAACATGGTCCATATGGTCTGCATTTGGTCCAGATCACATGCACTGTGTGTAAATCTCTGTAAATATCCCATAAAACCCTAAAGCAGCGTTTTATAAATAGGACTTCAGGGGTCAAACATGACACATGTGGTCCTGCATGGAGAGCTCGGTAAAAAACATCAACTCCTGTGACCTATGGTGATATCATCCAAGCAACATAATGTGAAGCGGGAGTGGGTGTATAAATTAGGATCACAAATGTTGATCATTATAGCTTTATAAATGTAACATGACTTTAATGCACATCTTTGAAAGCGTGCTTGTTTACTGTCCCTGAATTTGGAACCTTCATGCTGCTGAACTTTAAGGGCACTGTTGTGACAGTATACAAAGATTTATAGTTCAATAACTTTCTCTTTCCTCAGGGGAGTTTGTGTGAATTCCTGTTTAATATATTGTACATGAACTGAAATATAGAGCAGCCATATGCTTTGGTTTAGTTTGACAGTGCTGTGATGTCATGCTTATAGTAATGTCATGCACTTTGAGTCTATTTCAATGCATGTTTTCATATCTCACTCTTCACACGTCTATGTGTACTGTAATTAATTAGCACTTGTGTGTGTGTGTGTGTGTGTGTGTGTGTGTGTGTGTGTGTGTGTGTGTGTGTGTGTGTGTCTGTCTCACGTGTACAAACAAATATGATTTTCCAGCTCGTTCTCATGTAAGTTGTTTTGTCTGTGGGAAGTATTGTATATTTTGCTGTTGAGCTGGTTGGCGGATGCCGTTACTAATGTTCAACACAAGGCCTTTCAAATGTGAAGTAATGCATGAAGCAGATGTGTAGTATGCACCTTGAGAGCTTCATGAGAGTCGCCAACTATCTGTCTGACTGTCTGAAAATCTCAAGCTTTCTATATTTTGCCTCCTCTTTATCTTTGCAAAAACACAGCCAGAGCTTTTCTCATATTGAACTTTACATACCTTCTGCTCCAGGTGTTTTCCAGTGTACTGTACCAACACAAAACTAAACATAGATTGCACGACCTCAAACACCCATCGTTACAGCTGTAGTTTATCATGTAGATACAGCGCCCTCTGTTGATCAGTGGCTATAAATATATTATGATATTAGAGATTTTTTTTTTATCCAATCAGTTGATATTGAATATTTGGTAACACTTTAAAATAAGGTTAATTAGTTAAGCATTAGTTAATGTAACTAACATGATTTAACCATGAACAATACATTTGTTACTGCATTTACTAATCTTCGTTAACTTTAGTTAATGAAAATACAGTTGTTCATTGTTTGTTCATGTTAGTTCACAGTGCATTAACTAATGGTAACAAGATTTTAATAATGTATTAGTAAATGTTGAAATTAACATTAACAAAGATGAATAAATACTGTATAAGTGCAGTTCATTATTAGTTCATAATGTTGTTATTTGTTAACTAATAAACCTTATTGTAAAGTTTTACCGACTATTTAAATATGCATGCTCCAAGCTAACAAAAATATGTTCTAAGAATGTTTTGTTAACGTTCCCATTAAGTAATTAGAACTTTAACTAATATATATATATATATATATATATTTTTATTTTTTTATTTATTTTTTTTTTCTTGGTTATGTGATAAAAATACTTGGTTTACAAGTATTACCAGAACATTCATTTGTGAATGTTCTCTAAACCATCTGAAAACAGTAGTAACGTTTAAATAACATTAGACAAACGTCCAACTAAAATGTTTCTGAAAAACATTCAATGAATGATGTGTAAATAATGTATTTGTGCTAATGTTTTGAGAACATATTCAAATACATAATAACTTGAACAAATGTTCTATAAACATAACTGGAAGAATGTTTGTTAGTAACTTTGAGAGAACCTCGCCAGAACGTTTAGCCAAAGTTCTGAGGACTTTTTTGCTGGGCTAGATTTGGATTAATCATCTAATGCTCACTTAAAGTTAATTTCTGAAATCATTAATAATCTAATAACACCATTAAATGAAAATACCTAGTTAGTAAATCTAAAAATTAATGCTAATTTTTACAGTATAAAGGCTATTATGATGTTGTGATGCCTAAATTCACCACATTTCAAATAATTGATTTTGGTTTATTTAGAAAAAAATGCATAGAATTTGTATATCAGTCATTTATCGGATATCGGCCATAACATAAAAATTATTATTATGAGTCAAAATTTTAATTTCTGTGCATAATGTACCTAACTTCATCCTTAATAGTTTATAAAAAGTCATATTTAAAGTCTTCTACAAAACTGATCTGCCCAATATAATTTTCTATCCGGCAACTAGATGCCTGAATTCAATCATAAACACATAGCAATGTTGTGTGTGAAGAATTATCTTCATACCTAAAACTGTCTGGAATTAATTGCTTTATATAAACATAAATATTTGAGTGCCAAAGCACAATTATACTTTTTTTTTGTGACTGCTCTTAATTAAATGGGGAGGGAAATCTTTTTGAAAACAAATACAAAGAACACAGCCTTTATTTATTAATCCAGTTAATTATAATGGAGAGAAAAAAACATGCTATGAAAATTTATAGGCGTTTCAAAGGCTGCAGGAAATTCCTCACTGTACAAATTAAAACCTCATTACAATAACTTCATCTGCCAACAATATGAGAATTAAAACGTCACCTGCTGATTTAAAGGCAGATTGAGAAAATTGACATTATTGTCTTTTATAAAGAGCTGCCTGTCTTCAAAAAATACCTATTACCGTTTACTCATATTCATCATTTGTTATACATTTTGAGCTTAAATGCTGGTAAAAACAAACAAACAAACAAACAAACAAAAAAAAAAAAACGCAAAACAAAACAAACAAACGCAAAACAAACAAACAAAAAAAAAAAACGCTCGCCTCGACTAATAAAACTACCCTACATCTGTCGCGCAAACTCCTCTAACCAATCAGAAACCTCAGAGCGCATCAAGTGACTGAACGCGGAAGCACATGTGTAGTGGACGCGCTGCTGGATCATCTTCTTTATTCGATCACGTAATAGACACGCACAAGTTCGGCAGCAGCTCAGCTGTCAGAGAGCTGAAGCTGTTCAGTCAACAAACCCGGAATAACGCGAAACACACATTAAACTCCATATTTCACTTCATTTGTCGCATCTCCTGGTGAGTTACCAAGTGGAAATGTTTGGTTAAATGATTTGAATGTAACAGAGGTAGAGGCGGAGGGCTATATGTGGGCTCAACGAAATGGTGTTAGCAAGTAACACTCTTGTTATGTTGGATTCTGTGGCTTTAATACTTAAGTTACTCGTGTTTCAAGATTCACTCGACAAACTACCAGTTGGGCCTCTTCTTTAAGTTTGAATGTCACTTCGCAATGTTAAGCAGGTGTTTTGTAAATCCTCATATGACACGGTCATGGTCAGTGTAAGCTGGTTCAGGGCTAATAAGCTGGGAAAGATGTGACAGGAAAAGATTATTTGACTTAATTTCTATGAATACGCATAATAATTGAATTTAACGTATGTTGACAAATTCTTCCTTCAGAAAAGTGTTATAGTGGTTACATGGTATAGTCATTATTATTAAAACACATGGAGTTGACAACATTCCTGACTTTCAGTTTCATTCTGATCCTTTCAGTTATGGAGCAAGCAAAGCAAGAGGCATTTGATCAAGCCAGGCTGCAAGTGATCAAAGATGGCTACGGAAAGGCATTTGAGTGCATCAATAAAGGCCTGACCGAGGACGAGGCGGGCCATGGCGCAGAGGCACTAAAACTGTACCGGCAAGGACGGCAGCATCTCCTCAGGGCTCTTAGTGTGCCTTCGCAGGGCGTAGAGTGCGTGGGTCCCTCCTGGGAAACGGCTAGGCAGATGCAGCACAAGATGCAGGAGACCCTCAACAACATCACCACCCGTCTAGCCATGCTGGAAACCCTCCCAGATCCCAACGGAGTCTCGGATAGCAGTGCAGCCCCTCAGAGACTCTACCCTGAAGTCCCAAAGGTCAAGCCGGAGAGGCCGACTCCACCACAGATGCTCCCTTCCAACGTCGGGGTTGCAGGGGCTTCAGGTGGGTCAGTTCCGGTCTCCCCAACAATGCAGCCCAATATAATAAGCGACCAGCCTCCTGCATACACCCCTCAGGCTGCTGACGGGCACCTGACAATTTCCTACGGCACCGATTCTGGCGAGCTCTCTCTGGTAGGCGACGAGTTCTACAGCCATACGTCTAATTCTACACCGTCTCTTCAGAGTTTGGGGGAGGATGGGGAGGAACTCTTTTTCCTTCCTCAAGGAGTGCAGATCTTCTTCGTTACCCCTGATGGGCAAGTGAGCGCACCCTCTTACCCAGGGTACCTACGCATTGTAAAGTTCACCAATGAGTGCTCAGAGAGGGTTCCAAACAGGCCACCTGCCTTCCTACAGGTAAGAAATCACAAGTTCTGTTATTAAAGTCCCCCTGTAGTCAATTATTTTATCCCATAAAACTCATCTTTGATCACCAAAATTCAGTTGAAAAAAAATTCTTCATGCTTTAAAATAGCTCGAATGTAACTCTACAACCATGCCTCATTTAATATACATGGATCAATGAATATGCAAATTAGCCCCACCTCCACTCAGTCATGACAACTTGGAGAGTCTAGTGCTGCTATAGTGACAAACAATTTGTTGTTTGTGTTGTGGATATTTAATAAAAAAGCTTGCTTCGCTTCGTATATTCAGTTTAACAGCTGTGTAACTGAACTGCTTATATATTTTCTGACGCTTAAATTGTGTTTTAAATTATGAATTGGTAAAATGCCTTTGCAAAACGGCATTTCTTTGGACTGCTCTCACTGAATCACCTAAAGCGATTTCTCAGTAAAACAGACATTTTTGAGGGAACAAGCAGCCGATTTCCTCTGTGAACATGCGCCAAATGGATGTTTGACAATTTCGTTGCTTTTTGGAGTTTTCAGATTTAAAAAAACATTCAGATGAAATCTGCAGGCGCCCGTGCCTTCTCCGTACATTAAATAAATGCACATCCTTGAATGAGCACGGATTTCCAGCGTGTTTACTTGAACTTATCAGGTAGGCTAATATCTATGGTTTGATCCATTCCAGAGGCGGCCAAAATCAGAATTTATAATGGACTGAAATTCACTGAATAGTGCTGCGAGGACATACTGACTGACATGCACATGAATCACGGTCACACACACAGAGAAATATTGTTTTAGCTATGTTTTATAGTATTAAAGTATTTCGAAGGACAAAAACATGAACTTTATTGGCTTTACTTCAAGTCAGCTGTCACTTTGGCACGAGCCCCTATGCGCTCATACACTTAGCACAGCCCTTGCGATGGTTCTGTCATTAATATGAATTAATATAATTAGCCTTTTGCTTGACTGTTATCAAACAGCTAATAATGTGTTGCACATGGTTTGTCTTAAAGCATATTAAAAACACTTCATAGACATATAAACAACATTAAAAACTTGATTTTCACCACATTCGTCATTCGTCTGAGAGAGAATCTCACAAAGAAATGTTGAGGTTATGTTTTCAAAATCTAATTTCTTATTTTTGTCTTTTCATTTTGTGGGTTAAATGTGACCCTGACACATTTTGGGCAAGTTTCATAATATTCTACCAAAAACTGTTGCTTGTTGTGTGCTTTTTTCATCCATAGAGACGTGCAAATTTATTAAATTCCATGAATTTGGACATAATGGTCTATGGAGGCTTGTTTCAAGTCATGGTGTACTGTAACCTACTTTCACAACCTTTTATCTGGCTCCCTTCACTTTTCCCTTTCACTTTTTCAGTGAGGTTGACCTCATCCGTTGTTTCTTAATGGTGTCATGTGAGTGTATGCTCACTGCAAATATCCAATAAGCTTTCACTGAGTGACTTCATCATGGGAAAACCCCAGTTATCAGGTGGACCGGTGTTACAGAATGAGCTTTATGACCTGATGGTATTTTCTTGAATGGTTCATCTTTATGAGAGACAATATAAACAACCTGGTTTAGCACAATACATTTTACACTTTAAAGGCCACTCTTCTGTTGTTTTGTGATAACATTTGATAATATTGGTATTATCTGCCAATTGTAAAAAGACAATAATAAAATGATAATCACAATATGAGATGATATTTTACACTTGAACACCACCCTGCTGTTGTTTGTGATAACGAATGATAATATGCCTAATGTAAACTCACAATTCGCAACGTGAGCTAATTGCATGGAAAATTCATATTGTGTGGAAATCAAAATATTGAGTAATAATATGTAACCCTTGCATGACTTTTGGAGCCTATCATGGCCCAAAGACTCTTATGTCCTAAAGTAAACTGTATCATCTCTCCACATGGACATTGAGGCCATAGATTAGCCGTGTCATCAAGCTGAATAAAGAACCTCCAGTTGCTGCGGTTTAGGCTTTGACTGTAATCCAATTTAATGCTAGCAGTCATGAGGACGAGATGAATGAATCTAACTACAGAGCTGTCTACTGTCTCAACTTGGAGGAAATCCAGACCTGACCCTCAGATTTTGATCCTCCCTAGAAATGCAAGGGTCAATTTCCATTTATAACCTTTCACTAGAAGTGAATCCTTTACATATCTGCAGAAAAGAGACTGTCAGCAGGCTGCATCTTTTATGATTTATTCAAATGTTGAATGAGAAACAAATTAGAATCCGAAGCTTTATAATGTTTGAATTTTTTTTTTTTTTTTTTTTTTTAATTGCAACATCAGGTCACTACAGGTCTCACAAACCAAGACAGGCCTTTAAAGAGATAGTTCACCCAAAAATGAAAATTATCCTATGATTTACTCACCCTCAAGCCATGCTAGATGTATATGACTATCTTCTTTCAGAGGAACACTATGGCTTAGCTATCCCTATAAAAGCACTACTATCAAATCAGAAATGTGATTCCCATGCTTTTGATAAAGCATTTACCATTTATTTTATCATAAGATTATTTTTTTTTTATTATTGTTTGATCTGTAAAGTAAGGCCTTTAAGATCACTATTTTAAGGCAATATTGATATTAAGTAAATGAATAGATTAAAATAAGACATTTGGTTTGTATATTTTTTATATACATTAATTACACAATAAGAATTTTAAGAATTATACACTAAGATTTTTATTATTTGATCTGTAAAATAAGGCCTTTAAAAATCACTATTTTAAGGTAATATTAAAATTTGAAGGAATATAGAAATAATCAGAAATGTGATGGATGGATGGATAGATTATAGGTGTGTGCATTCAAAATTTGTGTTCCAAATTATTATGCAAGTGACATATCAGTAGGATTTCAGTGTAATAAATATTCAGAGTTTAGTTTTCAGAGAAAGAGTTTTATTTCTCCATATCCATATTTTTGATAACTCGTATCAATCTCAGACAGGTTTGTTAAATAGTTTGCCAGGTCTGCTTACCTGTAGGTAACTAGAAAACCTACTTAAAGAGGTGGTTCTACATTATTAAGCACTTACTTGAATTATTCAGTAAGAGATTTTATTATTTGATCTGTAAAGTTGTCTAGTATAAATCATACTTTAGAGGTGGGACTATATGTTTAAGTGGAGTAATAGTAATAAGTATTTCCCAATAAGTAGGACATATGTTCCTGAGTCAACATATTCATGCTTATTAACTTTTTAACTGTCCTACTTGAGTAAATCACACTTATCGTCATTTCTAATTTCAGGTCTGTGACTGGCTTTACCCCTTGATGGCCTCTGACTCCCCAGTCCTGCTGTGCAACACCGGGGTCTACATGTTCCCTGACATGATGGCTCCCACCCCGGGCTCGTATGTTGGGGTGGTCCTTTCTTCCGAGCTTCCCCAGAAGGAACGTGAACTCTTCCAGAATGTTCTTTCTCAATTGACTGACCTGCGTGTCCAGGTGAGCTGTCCCTGTGTCCCCTCAGGTCCCACCTCAGAAACACAGGGGTCAGCTGTGGCTTCAGAGCAGGTGTGGTGGCTCAACCTCATCTCAAACTTTGTGTTTGTCACTGACACAATCTGTGCTGCTTTGAATATTAATTTCAGTATCTCACTTGTTGCTGAACCTATTTGGTATTTTTTGAGTTTTTCTTTTTTTTTTCTTCTTCACAACAGACTAAAATCAAGAATTTTACACTGTGGTAAAATTTTTATGTATTTTATTTGCAAAATGTTTACACATTTTAAATGCATGAACTATGTGCATGTGTTTGGAATGGCCTTTACATTTTTTTTTTTTTTGTGCATGCTACTTGTATGCATTTGGCACATATCAAAGCACCTGTCTGCCTTATTAACCCTTTACTATCTTTACAGATTTCAGGTGTATTTGAGAGTTTAAAAGATTTATTTAAGGTACTAAAGCATTGCAGTACCACTGAATGACAAGTGCATTTGGGTTGTGTATATTTATATTACACATAGCAACACAGCAGGGTATCACATTGGAGTGCTTGACTTAAAGGGTTAGTTCACCCAAAATTAAAATTCTTGTCATTAATTACTCACCCTCATGTCTCTGCAAACGGATAAGACCTTTGTTCATCTTCAGAACACAAATTAAGATTTTTTAATGAAATCTTTTTGACAGCAACGTCATAACCAATTTCAAAGCCCAGAAAGGTAGTAGAGGCATCATTGAAAACAAACAAAAATAACAACTTTATTCAACAATTTCTTCTCTTCCTCGTCAGTCTTGATGTTGTAAACACAGTGCAGCACTTCCGGGTTCTACGTCAGAATGCCGGCTCTTTATTGGCCAACTCCTGCATCAGCATCACGAGAAGAAATTGTTGAATAATGTCATTATTTTTGTTTTGTTTTTTTGCACACAAAAAGTATTCTTGTTGTTTCATAACATTAAAGTTGAACCACTGTAGTCACATGGACTATTTTAACGATGACTTAACTACCTTTCTGGGCCTTGAAAGTGGTTGCTGTTGCTGTCTATAGGGTTTTTTTGGGTGAACTAACCCTTTAAAAGTGCACTAAATAAAAAGTTTTGCAACCAACATACCTTTGTCATATATGTAGGGCTGGGCGATATATCGAATGCTTTTGTCACACGCATTTCGTCAGCAAAGCCGGTTCCCTGATTACCGCTAAATCGCCATCACCTGCTTTCAAATGGAGCGCCATTTAATAGACAGAGCCGTAGTTCACTGATAAGCCACGCAATATCGCGTTCATTATCGAAGGCGATTCATCTGCGATATGAACGTGATATTGCGTAGCTTATCAGTGAACTACGGCTCTGTCTATTAAATGCCGCTCCATTTGAAAGCAGGTGATGGCGATTTAGCGGTAATCAGGGAACCGGCTTTGCTGACGAAATGCATGTGACAAAAGCATTCGATATATCGCCCAGCCCTACATATATGTTTAAAATGTACCCTTACATGAGAGGAAGACTCCACATTAACGACAGCACTACTTTGCCAATAAACAAAAATGTTTGTTTGTTGATAGATAGATAGATAGATAGATAGATAGATAGATAGATAGATAGATAGATAGATAGATAGATAGATAGATAGATAGATAGATAGATAGATAGATAGATAGATAGATAGATAGATAGATAGATAGATAGATAGATTGATTTAGTTTGATGTGCTGAATGAAACTGCTGTATCTATTATCATTTAATGCACTTGACAGTTCATGTGGTCCTTACAATGCTTCTATGCTTTCTGCTGCTTGCACTGCCTGTAGTGCAGATATTCAAGACCGTTTTTACACCTTTGGCTTTGGGTATGATGTTCATTATTCATGAAATAGTGAGCGGGCTTGGCTTTCGCTTTTGAGCTGGCACACTCCCCTGCGGTTCCATGGATTGAGAGCATACAGGAGAAGGAGAATTAATTAGCTGTAATGCTCTTAGCAAACCAAGAACACCATTGTTTCCCTTCTTACCACAGGATAGTCGTCAACCAAAGCACAGCCAAGTGTAACAGTAGCTCACCCGCACCATTATTCTTTGTTTTGTTTTTTTAAATTCAGTTGCATAATCTTATTCTTGTGCTTATGTGACTCAGAAAAAAACATGTTTTTAGAAATCAGCTGCTGGTGAGTTTGGAACCAAGTGCCGCTGTTCCCTGTAAAGGAGGGGGCGACAACAAACACCCTCATTGTTGTGGAAATAACAGGTTGTTGTAGCAGACCATGCTGACTCACTGGCTCAAGTGTTTAGAGACAACAAAGGATTTTTTTGGCAAACGGGGAAAAATCTGGAAGCATTTCCTCCTTGTGTCATTCACAATACTAGCTTATGTCCATATACTCATCCTACAAGTCACCATTTGCTTTTAGTGATTGCTTGAGCCTGCTTCTGCACTCTTAATGATGATCTGTTTTAACTGTTGCCCGCTATCCTGTGTCTCTAAGGAATCAGATGGCGCAACCGATACTATTAACCTGGGTCAGAAGGTGCCGATGGGGCCTCCTGCAGCTGAAGCAGCACCCCCTGGTGGTGAGGAGGACAAGGTACTTCCTGAATGGAGCGAGAAGGTGGCTCAGGGGATCCTGACTGGTAAGCCGAGGGGGTCTGATCACCCTAAATAAGGCTTGAATTAAAATAATGAATGAAATGAAAGGTTTTCAACATACACTATTAAAAGTTTGGGGTCATTAAAGAAATATCTTATGCTCACCAATCCTGTGTTTTATTTTGATCTAAAATACAGTGAAATATTATTAGGATTTATAATGTTTCTCTTTTAATATATTAGGTAGTTAAATATAAGTCATTTATTCCTGTGATTGCAAAGCTGTATTTTCAGCATCATTACACCTTCAGTGTCACATGATCCTTCAGAAATCATGTCTTAAATAAAACATTAGAACTTTGTCATAACTTATGTTTTCACCAGATGCCAAATAGATGCATGTAAGCAGAAGTTAGGCTTGCCAAAGGTGGATTTTTTAGGATCAATATTAGACAATACATTGAGAAAACCTAGATACTGTCATTTGTTTATCACTTTATTGTGTATTTAGAAATCATAAATCTAGTGTTTTAAGCATTTAGGATAGTTGGTTAATTGTCCAACTATTTGGGTTGTGTTAGAAGAACCTCAACAGTTGTTGCCACCAAAACTACTTAAGTCCTTTAAAAAAAGAAAAGTCAGATAAGAGACCGGAAACACTTCATAAATGTACAGTATTTAAACATGCAGCGTAGTCGGTTTACTTCTTGAAATGTATGGACAGGGGCTTCATGGCTGAGCTGGGGTTTGGTGAAGGGGGCGGAGTACACAGGGAAAGCAATACATAAAGGTGCATCCAAACTACGAGAACACATCACTCCAGAGGACAAACCAGCCCAAGTCAGCCCGACGGTAACCAAAAGCCTCCATGTGGCCAAACAGGCCACAGGAGGAGCCGTAAAAGTCAGCCAGTTTCTTGGTAAGAAAGTCTTTATCAACTTGCTATTACTGTCTTTGTAAATTCCTCATTTAGTTGATAAAAGTCAATAAAGATGAGGTTCACTTCATTTACTGTGGATGATTTGAGCCAAAAACATGTACTGTACTGTTTCAGTGGATGGACTGTGCACTGTCGCTGGACATGTTGGCCGAGAGCTGGCACCTCATGTGAAGAAACACGGAGGAAAGCTAATCCCAGAGTCTCTGAAGAAAGACAGGGATGGACGCTCTAATATTGACGGTGCCATGGTGGTTGCAGCAAGTGGAGTTCAAGGTGAAGCGAATCGTTCAACCCAAAAATAATGCTCTTCTTTGCTGTTTTTGGTCACGTATACTTACTTGCTGTTTATTTATGTTCTGTCAGACTCTTTCCTGCCAAAGCAGCTTTAAAGAAACTACAATTACATTATTGTCTCTTAGGTGTTATTGATCAGACAGTTAAAGGAATAGTTCACCCAAAAATGAAAATTATCCCATTATTTATGCACCCTCAAGCCATCCTAGGTGTATCTTCTTTCAGATGAACAGAATCAGAGATATATTTAAAAAATATCCTGGCTCTTCCAAGCTTTATAATGACAGTGACCAGGGGGTGCGATTTTGAAGCCAAAAAAGTCCATCCATCCATCCATCCATCCATCCATCCATCCATCCATCCATCCATCCATCCATCCACTCCATCCCTCCATCCATCCATCCCTCCATCCATCCATCCATCCATCCATCCATCCATCCATCCAATCATCTATCGTAAAAGTACTCCACACGGCTCTAGAGGGTTAATAAAGGCTTTCTGAAGCAAACCAATGGGTTTTTGTAAGAAAAAATATCCATATTTAAAAATCTGTAATCTATAATCTTTTGGCAGGATTTGCAACAATGTGGACGGGGTTGGAGGTTGCGGCAAAGAACATTGCAAAGAGTGTTGCTGCAGAGACTGTTACCACGGTAAAACATAAGTAAGTAACTCTGCAAGCATTTCAGATCATTCCATCTGCTTTTAAGTTGATCGTACCAATGTTTTAACTTTCTGCATTCGCAGTTTCTCACCAGTAACTTTGATCAGAAAAATAAAACTGCACTCACACTAGTTTCTTGAACTTTCTTCCATGTATTTGTTTACAGATTTAGGGGTCTGGAGAACAATTCAGACACCCCAAATGAAAACAAGTAGAAACATTTTTCCCTGCACCCCATAAAATGGCCTTAATTTAATGGTCAGGAGCATGGCTGAAGCTTATGTATGTTTCTGAATCAGTCAGCACTTGCACGCAATGCTAATGATTTATTGGAGATAATGATTACATCACGTCCGTTGGCATCCTGCGTTGCTTTGTGCACTGATCCACAGCTCAGTGATGGAATGAATATCTGTTTCTAACAGCCAAAGTAATTAATCTCATTGTCTTTATTGCTTTATTTTTCTTAACTTTTGAACCTGAGTATGACTTTCATGATGATGTTGCATCAACAGAAGGTTTTATCAGGTTTTATCGGATGGCAAACATAATCATCTTACAAACATGATCACAATTTGACCAAGATGTACAGTATATACTGCACACTATTGTTTAAAAGTTTATGGTCAGTAAGTTTTTTTTTTATTTATTTATATTTATTTATAAAATTACCATAAAGACATTTATAATGGCACCACATTTTTTTCAGATTTTTTTTTTTTTTTTTTTTTTTTTTTTTTACGATTAATTTAATAATCCTGAAAAATAAGTATCACAGTATCCACAAAAATATTAACTGTCAACATTGATAATAATAATAATAATAAATATTTCTTGAGCACCAAATTATTGAAGGATCATGTGATACTGAAGATTGGCGTAATAGCTGCTGAACATTCAGCTTTGCTGGAATAAATTCCATTTTAAAATGTGTTAATATAGTAAAAATTGCAATAATATTTCACAATATTACTGTATTTATTTTTATTCACATAAACACAGCTTTGGTGAGCATACAGAAAGAAAACCTTTTTAAAAAACATAAAATCTTACTGACCTCAAACTTGTGAATGTGTAAATCCTCTTATACTGTACTCTTTACAATAATAAAGATCTTAAAATTTAAAGCTTAAATCCTTTCAATAATTATCCAGTATTTAAAAGTGGGAAATAATGGTGGTCGCTTATATAAGATCTTTTTTTTTTTTCAATCTATATATATATATATATATATATATAATTTTTTTTCTTTTTTTTTTTTTAAGTCCTTCCCTTTCTAACTGTGCTTAAAAGTATTGACCATTTGCATTTCAACTTTTGCACATTGCAACATAATAAACTTTTTTTTTAAATCTCATCTGTAGGATTAATTTTACATTTTAAAACCAATTTTTCAGTAGAGAAATGACTGAATCCCTGCATGTATGTTTAACTAATTTGCTCTGCTTTGAGTAACCTCCATTTCCTAAAACTTATTTTTTCAATCACCTCTTTCATCACCCCGTCCTCTCTTTTACTCAATCTGGGTTATCTATAATCAAGGTATGGGGCGGAAGCGGGCCAGGCCACAGACCATGCTGTCAACTCAGCCATCAATGTGGGCGTCACCGCTTTCAATATCGACAACCTGGGGATCAAGGCAATGGTCAAGAAGACTGGCAAAGAGACTGCCCATGCCATTCTAGCAGACTATAAAGTCCAAGAGCCGGACGGTCAAGTTAAGAAACATAAAGACCAAAAGTAGAGTTTGAGATTCAAACCTATCGTTTCAGGTGTCCATTTTTAAGAGCAAACCAAAGGTCTTGTTTTAAAAAAAAGGCTGAAGAAGAAGTGAATGGATCCTTGTCCGATGAATGCGATTGTTGTTATTTGTTTATGTGACTGACACTGAATTCCGAAGACCTCATTACAGTAAATACAGTTAATTGTGCTCTCATGTTTACTATTTCCACTGGTTAAATTGTAAATGGACGTTAAAAATTCCCTTTACGGGTTGACTGACTGCCCTGCCTGCTGGACAAAATTCCTGATCATGCCTTACACTTCACCAGCAATGTAAACATATCACCAATGAACTCACAGATCCATTGTTTAGTTGGATCATATTAAAACGTCAGTAGTTTTGCGTGGTATGTGTCTTCTAAATGGACCCTTAAAACAAAGTGCAAGCCAAAGGTGGTTTTTATTGTTTTCCCATAGAGCCTTAACAAATATTATATTCTTGTATTTAAAAAGAAATCTATATCTAAGCTTTAATATATATGCTAAGAATGCTTTGTGGTAGTTGTTTTTTAATCTGCAGACCTGTTTGCTCTTGGTACTTTCAGGGTTTTTTTTTTGTTTTGTTTTAAAATATTAAAAAGCACTTTAACCCATGCTTGGAACAGACATGAACATTTATTGAGGATGATGGGTGCTAGGTATTCTTGTGAATAATAAGTGCAAAAAAAAAAAAAAATAATAATAATTGCACATTGAGTTGGATTAAGATGCCGGATATGAGAAATCGGCTTAATTAAAAGCCAGGGAAATCAGACTTTATGGGAAATGTTTAAAACCTTTAAAGTTTAAAGTATGTATTTTAATACTATTTTAAAGTAAAGAGACTTATATTTAATTTAAACTGTAAATGCCATATAAATGAAGTTCTTACACTGTAGATACTGGGTCACCGTGATTTTGCCAAGTAAGACATGTTCCTGGATCAATGTATTTTGTTGATCCTGGAACAACATTCCTGTCTGAAAATTTAGCCTTAACCCTATCTACCCCTAAACCCATAACTTATCCCTAAAATCAGAGGGGAAAGATAAGCGAATAACACTGATGTAGAAGCACCTAACCCTGGTTGCAAGCCTAAACTTGACATAAATGGTAAACTTGTCCCACAAATCTGATTGGTTGATTGGAATGTTGATCCAGGAACATGTCATACTTGGTGAAATCACATTCACCATAGATACTGACCACTCATAAAACTTCTCTATGCAGTTGTTGTTGTTTTTTTTTTTTTTTTATTAATTAAAACAATGGCTGCACTTTTTTATTTTAAAAAAACTTGACTTTTACCATCTCACTGTAAAGCATTAACAAACATGTTAATTCTATGTGTATGTCTTTACAAAATATGTCTCATTTCAATGTACTGACAATATAAACAGTTTAAAGTTCAACCACAAGTCTAGGTTTGCTCAGTGACAGAATCTAATAGCCTATCTGACATAATAAATTAAACATTTAAAACATATTGTTTTGTGTACTTTAATTTAAACTGTCTGATGTGTTAAAATTTGTTGTATTGGAACAATTGCTTTGAATTCATTGATAAATAAGACCCAACCAAGACACTAGTGGCCGGTTTCACAGACCAGGCTTAAGCCTAGTCCCAGACTAAAATACATGTTTGAGCTGTTTTAACTGAAAGCAACTTGCACTGATATATCTTAAAATATGCCAGTGTCATTGTTTTGTTTCAAGATGCACATCAGTAATGTTTTTTTGTTTTGTTTTCTAAGGTACATTTTAAAAGCTACTCAAATGTCCTAATTGAACTAAGGCCTAATGCTGGTTTAATCTAAGCCCTGTCTGTGAAACCAAGCCTAGATGATGGCAAACTATAGCTTGATCAAAGCGCCCAGAATCAGCAACATTAAAGTTCTTTTTATTGCATATTAAATGAACAAAATATTGTTTTCTCTATCACGTATAAATATTTTTCTCCATACATGATCGTTTATCCAGTGCAAACTTTTATTGCTGCTTTTTTTTTTTTTCAGATTAATTGAAAGTGTATGCTGCCATCTAGTGTCAGACTATGTAATTACACAAGCTCACTGGAAGAAAATTTGCAACTGTATAAACTTTTCTTACTTCTTACTCTCAGGGGCTCAGTGAATTCAAGCGTGGTACCGTGATAGGTTGCCACATGTAGTGATGGGCAAATGAAGCCTCATGAAGCACTGAGGCTTTTCCCTCACTACTGTTTCGGGAAAAGATTCAAAGCTTCGAGAGTGTCGCAAACAGCACCACATGTGTGTTGAATTTATCCCAATAATAAATGAATGTACCCATTAAACTATGGCATTTAATGCCAGAATGATTATCAATATAATGTAACAGAAGAATAAATGTACACATATGAATTGCATATGGCAAATATTTTATTTTCCTGAAATAATTTGTATTCTTCATGTTACTTGTATAACTGGGTATCTAAACATTGAATTTGTCTGAATGAAAACCTACTCCTAAAGTAAGATCTAGGGGTTCGAGCATTCCGATACGCAAAGTGAATCGTGCACGTGATTGGACAGAAAGTGAGGCTTCGGCTGCGTTCGGAAACTGGAAAATGCTGCCCTCTGAGGACACATTTGAAGGTAGTAAGGGATCAAGGCACGTCCGAATCCAATGTTAGCTTCACTTCCTGTCTCATGAGATACCTTCATCTGATTGATTTTAGAAGGAAGCATAGATGTATCCTTACCTGCCTTTGATATCCCACAATCCTGTGCTTTCCATTCTGTGAGTTGAGCTAGAAAAATAAAGATTGCGTCCAAAAGTTGCATTTGCTGCTCAGTTTGTGTATCAATGTATGATTTTGACCAACATATTTCAATTTTGATATCATTTTTGATGCAGCCTTCGTTTTTTCGTTGGTCATGTGATTTCTACAAATCGAGGCTTCATCTGGCACGCCCATTTATGCTCGACACAAGCTCCGAAGCCTCGGTTCAAATGTCACATCACTAGCCACCTGTGCAATAAGTCAATTTGTGAAATTTCCTCACAACTAAATATTCCACGGTCAACTGTTAGTGGTATCATAACAAAGTGGAAGCAATTGGGAACAACAGCAATTCAGCCACGTAAAATCACAGAGCAGGGTCAGCGCATGCTGAGGTGCACAGTGCGCAGAAGTCGCCAACTTTCTGCAGAGTCAATAGCTACAGACCTCCAAACTTCATGTGGTCTTCAGATGAGCTCAAGAACAGTGCATAGAGAGCTTCATGGAATGGGTTTTCATGGCCGAGCAGCTGCATCCAAGCCTTACATCATCAAGTGCAATGCAAAGTGTCGGATGCAGTGGTGTTAAGCACGCCGAGCAGTGGAGACATGTTCTGTGGAGTGACCAATCACACTTCGGACGAGTCTGGGTTTGGCGGTTGTCAGGAGAACAGTACTTCCCTGACTGCATTGTGCCAAGTGTAAAGTTTGGTGGAGGGGGGATTATGGTGTGGGGTTGTTTTTCAGGGGTTGGGCTTGGCCCCTTAGTTCCAGTGAAAGGAACTCTTAATGCTTCAGCATACCAAGACATTTTGGACAATTTCATGCTCCCAACTTTGTGGGAACATTTTGGGGATGGCCCCTTCCTGTTACAACATCACCAGTGCACAAAGCAAGGTCCATAAAGACATGAATGAGCAAGTTTGGTGTGGAGGAACTTGACTGGCCTGCACAGAGTCCTGACCTCAACCCGAAAGAACATCTTTAGGATGAATTAGAGCGGTGACTGTGAGCCAGGCCTTCACGCCAACATCACTGTCTGACCTCACAAATGCGCTTCTAGAAGAAACCTTCTTAGAAGAAACACAAACCTTGTGGAACACCTTCCCAGAAGAGTTGAAGCTGGTACAGCTGCTGAGGGTGGGCCAACTCCATATTAAACCCTACGGTTTAAGAATGGGATGTCATTAAAGTTCATGTGCACATAAAGGCAGGTGTCCCAAAAATGTTGCCAATATAGTGTTGTGGACAAAAATCCACCATACTAAATGAATGTACGGATATGCAACAGACTTAACAACAATAAGAAACCAATGCAAAGTCTGAAACAGTCCTAAGCCTACACCGTGTCCTAACCAGACGTGATGTCAGCCCTCGGCCATTTTAACTAGGGGTTTTTTTTTTTTTTTGTACGGATACTAACCAGCGGCGACGGCGATACAACACACTTCTTTTTTACAGTTGCTATTTCTGCTGTGTCGCGGCTGGAACAACTTACAAAGTATGACAATGACAATCTCAGGTACTCACAGGGCTCGCTTTGAGGGGGGATGGCATCCCCCTTGTTTAAAAAAAATTACAAAAAGCACCCCCCCTTACCATCCCCTTTAGATTAACAGTGTTATGTATTTAAAACCTATCATGGAAACAAATTTTTTTTAATTCTCTGGAAGATATAATATAATATATCAAGATATCATAAGAAGATATCATACAAACTGTATGATAGGCCTAATATAAATAACAGCGATTGACCAATCAGAACTCAGTATTGTAATGCGCTGCGCACAGTCACGCCAGACCCATGTAGAGAGAAGAAACACTTCAGTGCCCTCCAAAAGGCACCATTTTAGGTATATAATTGTCTGTGTGTGAGAGAGAGAGTCTGGTGGTCACTCATCCAAAACTACAATGATATAAATAATGTAATGAAAAATGCCTATTTTTCTACTCTTTAAACCACTAAATAAAAATGTTAAAGGACCACCAACTCCACCCACGGCCGATGCCCACACCATCCTCCTTGAATTTTTTTTACAATTCGACCTCTGGGTACTCATTATGTGCTTTTACTTAATGTAAAGAGAATTTAATGAGAGTTTGAATATCATTTTCATGGCCTTTATAGACATAAAACAACAATGGATAATGCTAGCCTAATTCACCTCAGATCTTGAAAATAAAGGAAACGACGTTCAAACTGCCAACAAAAGTATTCTATTATTAAAAAAAGATTGTTTCAGTCACTCAGTATGTATTTTTAATCATGTTAAAATGCTATAAGATTTATGAATTTGATAATGTAGTCTACCTGTTGGGCCACTAATCCATTTCAGAGAGAGCCCGCCCACACCCTCTTCTGATTGGCTGTGATTTTTGATTGACTTAATACAGGACACGGTGTTAGGCTGTTTAAAATTTGCTTTTCAAAGCTGCAATTTAGGCCATATGGAGCTACAAAATTAACGAGCAGCATCATGAGCTGTTTATTTCTCCTGTTTTGTTTGAATGCCAGGGTACTGCCACGTAAACGCCGCCCCTGTGTATTAAAAGACAGTTGGAAATGAATCTTGTACCACTGGAGTGTCTCTGCTGGACTGCAAGCGGCGCTGAACAGTCTCCTCCCCACCCACGAGGACCTGCATTTGAGACAGTGTCGGTGTCTAGGTAGGCACCTCACTAGGTTTTGAGACACAGCCCTGCTCGCGCGTATTCATTCATTGAGGGATTTCTTTCTCCATGAATACGACAAAGACTGGCAGTCTCTCTGCATTAAATAAGAGCGAGAAGGGCAGAGAGACACCGGCTGCAGCCCATCCGCCCCATCCAGCAGAGCACATGATTCTCTCCTCCTGCTCTTAAAAACCATCACCAGCATCCGCTGGAAGAGATGACAAGCTATTAGATGCATGCTTTCATATCGACTGTGCTCATCGGATAGCTACACGCGCACAAGTAAGATGAATATGCTTTTTTTTTTTTTTGTCTTTGAAGCATGATGCACCATCAGACACATTAGATTTATTAGTGCATTAATACCAATTTTTAATTGATGAATCGCGACTTCTTCATTGTGCTTTCCCTTTAGGCGTGTTTAAATAACTTGAATATTACATATATAATTATTACAATGTGTAATATAAATAACACTTTAATTTATTGTTAAAAACAAATAGATTTTTTTTAAATAAATGTTTAGACCTATCATATTTTTTTGTAAGTTGGATAAGCAAACGGAAATGTAAATTTCCAGCAGCTTATTTATTGTATTATATATAGGCTATATATATATATATATATATATATATATATATATATATATATATATATATATATATATATATATATATATATATAGCATATGCAATGTTTATTAATTTTCATTAAAAGCATATGCAACAAAAATGCTTTTAAATTCAGGGGAAAAAAATCGGGAAATATTGAAAATAATAAATGCGATTTTAATTTGAACATAACTCCTCTATCCACATTTCCCCACACAATTTTCCATAGACGTACTACAGTCCCTGGTGTTGACATGGAGCTGGAGCATTTCGACGAACGGGACAAAGCACAAAGATACAGCCGTGCGGGTTCACGGGCGAACGGCCTCCCGAGCCCCACACACAGCGCCCACTGCAGCCTGTACCGAACCCGGACCTTACAGGCTCTGAGCTCCGAGAAGAAAGCCAAGAAGGTCCGGTTCTACCGCAATGGAGACCGGTACTTTAAAGGGATTGTGTACGCTATCTCCAACGACAGATTCAGGTCTTTCGAAGCTCTGCTCGCAGACCTCACCCGCTCCCTATCAGATAATGTAAATCTGCCTCAGGGGGTCCGGACCATTTATGCCATTGACGGGTCGAAAATTACCAGCATGGAGCAGCTGGTGGAAGGTGAGCCTGGGTGTCAGTATATGCAGGTTCAGGACACCAGTTTCTTTTGTTTCTTGTTTAACTTGAGGCACATGGTGCTGTTCATCATGTGTGTCTTGATTTGGATTGTTTAGGTTACATACATATGCCTACCTGTTCTCCATATGAGGACACCATGTCTAAACTGGATTTGGAACATCTAGTCTAAAGTAGTCATTAGCTGTCCAAAGACCACTTAAAGCTGGGATGACCTAGTAGCTGGTTTATTGCTGGTCCCAGATGGTCTACAAGCTCACACAGCAAATGGGCCATCTAATGAACATCTAGAAACCAGCTATCTTAAAACAAGACTTTTGTAGTTTGAGGTAATTAACTTATATGCTCTGTTGTGAATGACAGTAATGTCTGTATACTATGAAATTAGTTATTTTGAAATGAACCTTTATTTTCCTTCAGTTCTTATGTTCCTCTGACCTAATCAAAACCTATTAAGCACATAATATCTCTACAGTGTGTACAACAATCAGAGAATCTACAATGTGAAAAGTCATTGTCTTTCCTTGTGTTTACATCCAGGGTCTTTGACACCAGAAACAGAGCACGGTTTATTGTCCTGGACAAAGATCAAGCTTGTATTATCTGTGAGCAGATATCAGAGTGCCCTGTGATTTAAACCGATAATCGTTTTAAAATGCTCATTAATATTTAACAGCTTCTGCATCTCCATACCACTCCCTTTCTCTCAATGTTGACCTATACCTGAGAGCTGAAATTAATACATATAACTTGTTCCTTGAATTATGTGTTAAATTTGATTAGCAGTGGTTTCTCTGATGCTTTTCTATGTAGGACACCCATTCATTTATTCATTCTCAGTGCTGCCTGCAGGTGTAGAATGAATGTAAATGAGGGAGTTGGAGGTGATTTCAGTCTCAACTGGGCACTTAACCTTGACTGTGTGACCTCTCTGTCATTATGGACTGTTATTAGGAGCTTATATGTCCATTGACTGTCTGTGGGCAAATTTATGAATTTCCTTCTGTATCCTCATATGATACTAAGCATAGCAAACCCTCATTAAAGGCATAGTTCATATGTATATATATATATATATATATATATATATATATATATATATATATATATATATATATATATATATATATATGTTGTGTTCTACTCCTCATGCTGTTCAAAAACCATATGACTTCCTTACTGCTGGAGATCCGAACTGGAGAACTTATAGGGATAGTTCACCCAATAATAAAAATTCTGTCATCATTTACTCACCCTCACATTGTTCCAAACCTGTATGAGTTTCTTTCTTCTACTGTACACAAAAGAAGATATTTTGAAGAATATGGTTAATCAAACAGTTGATGGACCCCATTGACTTTCCTAGTATGAAAATACTAGAAAAAAAAAAATACTATGGAAGTCAATGGAGTCCATCAACTGTTTGGTTTCCTACATTCTTTAAAATATCTTCTTTTGTGATTAACAGAAGAAAAAAATTCATACAGGTTTGAGAAATGTAACAACTTGGTGAAGTTTTTTTTTTTCTCCCATGCATTTAAAATAAAGAACTTTGAACTGGAGCATTCAAGGTTTAATAAGGAAGCAAAAGTATCATAAAAGTAATACAAATTTAGTTCATACAAGCTTTCCCAAAGCCAGACAAAAGCTTTGTTTGATGAACAAACCAAAATTGAAGTCAATACTTAAAGGTGTAGTGGTTGATCTGGGAAATGCTAACATTAGCCTGCTAGCATTGAACCCACCCAACCTGCAAATCGCTGTGCAAAGCCACGCCTCCTCCATAACACATGAATGCGCGCACACACAGCTGCTCTCGGCAAAGCTCCACAAGAGACGGCGTTAAACTAGTGTTGTCAAAAGTACCGACTTCGGTACCTATTGGTACTGAAATTTTAAAAACGTGACGCTTTGAGCGCTGTTGAGCGGATTCATAAGCATCTCTGATTGGCCATTGTGTTGACGCGCTCATCGGATATGCCTGTGATTGGCTACAATGATCAGCGCGTGGGAGCATTTGAAAGCACACGGAAGTGTTTGAATTTGAAAGCGTTTTGAAAGTGGGAGCGCGAGCGATTGAAAGCAGGCGTCTAACAGTGGACCGATCCGCCATAGACGCCTGCTTTCAAACGCTCCCGTGTGTATCTTTGTAAGCGCTTAGTGAAGAGATTAATTGATGACTATTTACAACGTTTTTACAGCGTTAGCTGAGACGTATCCTAGCACAGACATATCCGATGAGCCATGAAAACAACGGCCAATCAGAGATGTTAACGAATCCACTCAACAGCGCTCAAAGCGTCACGTTTTTAAAATTTCAGTACCGAATAGGTACTGAAGTCGGTACTTTTGACAACACTACGTTAAACTACCTCATGTCTCAAAGCAAATAACATAAAAATAATAATGAACGTAAACGACTTAGAGAGCTTATACCTGACTGCTGCAGATTAATTTTGGTGTTGATACTGTAGACATGGAAATGCATAATTCTGAATCTGACTGAACAGCTCCGGTTAGAACGTCGTGGGTTGTCATCTCTTAATTATAGTAGTTATGGCATAAACGCAAAATAAGCTCATTGTTTTGATGTAGTAGGAACTGTAAAAGGTGGCTTCTGTTTGTTTGCGGTGCTCTGTGACTGAGGTCTGTCTTTATAAACCCTGCATAGCATGAAATGTGCTGATGACGTATGATGTCTGCGTGAACGGTGTGCGAGTGTATTTAAAAACATATGTTGACAGGCAGGTAGGACATCATATTATTTATTTCGGACCAAATATAAAGATTGGATGAACATTTTAGGATTCTATGCCTTCCAGAGATTAATATATTTATAAAAATATATTTAGACCTTTTAACATAGTGGTTGCTATGAGCATATGAGGAGACTTTCTACCAGTATAATGAAAAATGTTTCTGTAGAGAATCACCTATGGCACCTTTAACTCTTAAAAATAAAGTTTCTTAATTGCCATGAAGACACTTTACCATCCATGGAACCTTTCCATTACAAAAAAAGGTTCTTTTGATTAAAAAAAAAAAAAAAAAAAAAAGTTCTTTACAGTAAGGAAAATTGTTCCTTTAAGAACTGTTTGCTGAAAGGTTCTTTAGGGAACCAAAATCGTTCTTTTATGGTATTTGCAGCAACCTTTGGAAATTCACTGAGAAAACCACTGGTATGTTTTTAATGATATACTGTAAGTATCAACGCCTGATTCATGAATAAATCAAATCAAAAATCAAAAAAGTGAAACCTTCTCTGTGAATCTTGTTGAAGCGGTTCACAAAACCTGTGTGAATGATTCATTTAGGAATCCAACTGATTTGATTCTCACTGATTGTCTGTTATTTTATTTTGTATCACAGGGGAGAGCTATGTGTGTGGATCAATTGAGCCTTACAAGAAGCTGGAATACACTAAGAATGTCAATCCCAACTGGTCAGTTAATGTCAGGACCGTTGCATCAGCACGAGCGCCCACCTCTCTGGCCAGCGCCAAGGCGGGGTCTATAGAAATCAAGGACAACAAGGATTTCATTCGGCCCAAACTGGTGACCATAATCCGCAGTGGGGTAAAGCCTCGGAAAGCCGTGCGCATCCTTCTCAACAAGAAGACGGCCCACTCGTTTGAGCAGGTTCTCACGGATATCACAGATGCCATCAAACTGGACTCTGGAGTGGTCAAGAGGCTATATACAGTGGATGGCAAAATGGTAGGTACAGTGGGCATGCCATTTAAGTTGATAATTCAACTTTTGTATTCTTTAATGCAGCAGTAATGATACTTTTGTTTGGTTGAAAGTACTATTTGTATAGTAATGGACCCACTATAAAAGTAGTGGACAGTGGACGCACTATATAACCATAAATCTTTATTTGTCAGAAGCCAGTGCATCACGAGATTCATGTGGTGCAAAAACACACTTCAGATTTAAAGGTGCTAAAGAGGATGTTTTGTTTTATACATTTTTGCAATATTACTTGAAACTGTCTTTACTAACTGATAAAAGACTATGTATTAGGTGCACTGAAAGGAATAATATTAATATACATCATCTGTGCACGAGGTAGGGCCTTAAAAACATCAGCCAATCGTTTACGTGATAATCGCGTAAATGATTGGCCCTCTGGCTTGTCAATCACTGCCATTACGTTCCTTGTGAGAGACGAGCGGCTGCGCGCTCCAGTAACTTTCCACACTTCACAGGCGCCGCATGCAATGTTTTTGTCAGGAGACAGGAGTAACAACTGCAGATTATGAGTTACCTGCGGTGAGTCCGACATAATGAATCCACTAACACAACACAGCGAATGCCGGTGGTAAACACTCGTGTTCCAATACTTGTGCACAAGTTTTGGGAGGTGTTCCCTTGAAATGAAAGGAGGAGGGGGGTTGTTCTTACGCATGCGCTCATTTCAAAAACTCACTAACAGTCTTTGGTTTCTCAGTCGGCGAAAAAATCCTCTCTATCACCTTTAAATAAAGCAAAGTTAGTCTCCAGACTCTTACCTTGGTTAGTCAAACAAGGTGTCTTTTTAGTGCCCTAGTTTCTCTAAAGGCGATGTTGCTCATGTGTCATCGTCTCAAAGAGGTCACTCTGTTGTACTCTCAGACTGCCATTCAGGACAAATGAAAAGTGGTGTCCTTACTCTTTCCCTCTTCAGTGCCCTGCTTTTGTGTTCAATTATTTGGTGAAAACATATTACACTGTAAGTGTTGCTAGAGCTCTCTTTGTTTGTGTTAGAAAAAGTTGGTGGTTATATGAGATGAAAATGAATTATGCTGGGACTGCTTTCATTTTGGTTTGAGTGGATGGTGTGGCTTGAAGAATACTTTGTGGTTGTTTTGGTTCAGTGTTATTTTATTATTGTTTATATACTATTATAGAATTTAATAATATTTTGAATTAGCATTTATTTTTAGATTTAGTTTTTTTTTTTTAGTTGTAATTTTAGTAATTTTCTTGCGAGTATTGTATACTGTTATATTGTTTACATTTGATTCTGAATGAGCTTGATAGTGCTCCGTGGCTAACAGCTAATGCTACACTGTTGGAGAGATTTATAAAGAAGGAAGTTGTGTTTATGAATTATGCAGACTGCAAGTCCACATTTAACAGTACATTAGCAACATGCTAACGAAACATTTAGAAAGACCATTTACAAATATCACTAGTAAAAATATCATGTTATCATGGATCATGTCAGTTATTATTGCTCCATCTGCCATTTTTTGCTATTGTTCTTGCTTTCTTACCTAGTCTGGTGATTCAGCTGTGCACATCCGGATGTTCTGCCCTTGTCTAATACCTTTCATAATGTTCAGAACATGGGCTGGCATATGCAAATATTGGGGGCGTACATATTAATGATCCCGACTGTTACGCAACAGTCGGTGTTATGTTGAGATTCACCTGTTCTTCGGAGGTCTTTTAAACAAATGAGATTTATATAAGTTTGAGACTCACTGTATGTCATTTCCATGTACTGAACTCTTGTTATTTGACTATGCCAAGATAAATTCAATTTTTTATTCGAGGGAACCTTTAACAATAATTATTTACCACGGAATTAAAAAAAAGTTATTGCGACTTTTTATCTTCATCGAGTTTATATCTTACTTTTATTACTTTTTCATTGAAATTACTTTTTCATTTTGTTATTCTGTGGCAGAAAGAAGCTTCTATAATTTGGACCTGTGGTTAAATGTTTTACTTCTGGGTAAAAGAGTCAAAGTTCATGAATCGATATGCTGCACTGAACCTGCAGCCTCGCACACTCATATTTTAAACCACAAAGCCACCATATTGTGGTGCTTGTCAGTATTTGCTCATTTAATTGTTGCTGTTATCATGCTGAGATATGATTTTCCCTGGATGTTTTGTGATTCATGTTGCTTGAATAAGAGCAAAAGAGATGGATAGGGAGAGAAAGGTAGTGAAGAACAGGAAGAAAAATATCAGAGTGAGGTAGCCGTATGTTGGTGATGGTGACCTTTCTGTGTCTCTGCAGGAGCAGACTGATGAAGTGACAAGCTGTCTCCTGAGGGCCTTAAACTCGTTGGCCTTCAGTGGCATTATATTTTCTTCTGTTTGCAGATAGAGAGACACTGGTGCTTCACTAGCTCATCTCCAGTACATACTCGCTTTTACAATTTATATTTTAGTGCTGTCAAATTGATTAATTGCATCTAAAATTAATGTTTGTAAATATACTGTATAATATATGAGTATATACACGCAAACATACAGCACATATAAACACACACACACACATACACACACACAATTAATCGATTTGACAGTTTGACAACACATGTTTTATATATATATATATATATATATATATATATATATATATATATATATATATATATATAGTGAAGTGATATATTACTTACATAGGCCATTAAAATACATATATAATTTACTAAAACATCCCAAAATCGCAATCAATTTAAGGTGGAATGTTTTGCAAACAGTGTGGAATATCCCCCGATTTCTCACATCCCATGTATGTTAAGGCCCTCTCCGTGATTTCTCTCTTTTCGGTTTCTATGGCAATCTGGTTGCCGGGGGTGGTTGCTTAGGAACAGCCTCTGCGGCAGGAGGGGTGCAGTAGTGGTGATGTTACAGGCCTGGGTTGGGATGATGGATGTTCAGGATTGCAATGAAACGGGCATCTCGCACGAAGCAGTGATTAGGCAAAGCATTGATTAGACAAAAATGGCTTTAGAAGGCAATATATTGTTTTATTTCTACATAATTCAATAAATTTCATATTAGTGTTATTCATATGCATCAACTCAAGGAAGACCGCCTTTAGATATTTTATGGAGCGGAAATTTCGAAGATTTCACTATCTAGGAACAGTTACCGTGAAAGCACTTAGCAAGATGGGCATTTCACCTTGAATTGTGCTCTTATAAACAATACCTGAAACAAATGACTTGCCAATTACTTCCTGCCATTATCTTCTGAGCAACTCTCAGAGCTCTCTGAGCGACTGATGCAAGCCTTGAAAAGTGTTAGAGTGTTATTATTGGTTTGTTGATTTGTTGACAAGCATTTGTCAGGAATGCTTCCTGAAAAGTAACTGACTAGCACTCTGCATTTTGTTTATAGATGGTGCAGGCTGATATGCTTGCAGTCACATCATTCTTTATAGGGCACAGCTGATTGGTTTCCGCTGTATCAGTAGCCAATGAACTCGCTGCTCAATGTTCAAATACTTGGTCAGTATTTGCTTTAGCAGTTTACAGCGTGCTTTCAGAAACCCTCCACCTTCCCCAGCTCCACATGTATACTGTACACATGCTACGGATAATTCATGCCTGATATATTGTACAGCAGCAGCACGTCTCACTTGCTCACAGCAGTGTCGTGTGTGTATTGACATTAGCAAGTCCCGTCCTTACTCTGCAGCAGCAGCAGTAGATGCGGAAAACCCGTAAATAATAGTGGTTAACCGGATTGTTGTTGATCCGTGATCCCACGGTTCGGGATGCATGTGATTCGTGGATCAATTGCAAGTTTTACTGCAATAGAGTGAAAAGTTATCATTTGCACATGCTTTGTCTTGCTAATTTACACATTAAATAGATATAAAACCATTCCAGCGCTAGAAGAGGCAAAAGAGGATTTAATTCGGTATCGCACGCCACGCTGTTATCGGTGCGCACAGACGCACATACATACTCGCGCGCAAACAGAGAGAGAGAGGCGCGTTTCATATCGCTCGCAAACTCCAAATTGATTTCTCTTTCGCATCCTCAGTGCACTTGGATGGACACATACACGCAGTAAGTCAGTCAAAATACCCCTCACGGCAAGAATTCTTGTAAACACATTCGGTTATGTGTTAATTGAATGAATTGAGACTTACTCTTAAAGTGACAGCAACCTATAAATACCTGCTGTTGTCTGTCATGTAAATCAAACAACAAAACACAGCTTTAACAAAGATTAATCTATATTAAATTGATACAGTGAAAATGAATACTACAGTTAGACCTTATACTTTATTTGTAACTTTATGATGTATTTATCTATGCTTGTAATTGGTGTACAGTATTTGTTCTTTTTACAGTCTGTTCACTTGCCTTTAATAATGTATTAGTTAGGCTAGTGGTTTCTGCTGTGGTATCAGAGTAGTTAAAGTGGGCTAAGTAATAAATGCAAAGTTACTGATCCGAAAAATGATCCGATCTGTGACTTAATAACCATGATATGATCTGAACCTGATATGATCTGATATGATCTGAGTTTTGTGATCCGTTGAACCACTAGTAAATGAACATAGAGAAAATTATGACTACATCAAACTAATAATAATTGAATAATCATAACAAATGAAATCAAAATTTAAGTTTTTTAGCTTTTAGTATGAATATGTTAGCCCTAAGGTTATGAATAAGCTGGTGTGTTCCAAAACAATGACAACATTCGCAATTAGGAGATATAAGTCCTCAAGTTTCTCACTACCGCTAAAATGGATCACAGATTTCGCACTTCAGTTTTTCATCAGATCTTCTGTTCAATCAAATGCTCTCCAGAATCTGAAGTCCCGCCCCCTCCTACACTATAAACAGACACTGAAGCCTCAGCTGAAATCGGTCATTTGTTCACACATTTACTAGTTTCTACATTGTGAACGGCTAGGGGTGTGACGAGATCTCGCAAGACTAATGTGTGACGAGATTTCTCGTGAGGCGAAAAGTAGTCTCGTGATGCCATGACAGAGTGGTTAGGATGATTAGGAAAGCATATGCCACCGCTACGTTTACATTACGCCTCCACTGTGGTTTTGCTTTGTATTTAAATAAAAAACATTTAATTCAGTTGGATAACGGTCGCCACCGCTCCATATTTACAGAGTACACGCAAATGTAAAAGTGAAAGTAAACACGAGCGCGCATTCAAACGCGATCTCAATACGCCGCATTTTGAAAACGGCTCCCTAATGAATGCAAAATCATATAATAATTCATACACAGAAAATAGAACTGAAATGACATTCATTACAAGATGATTAGTTAAAACATTTCAAATACACCTGCAGAATATTTTTCTAGTCATGTATTTCGCCATTGAGGGTTTCTTAAAAATAGTGTGTAAAAATCTTGTCTCGTCTCGTGAGCTCAATCTCGAGTCTCGTCTCGTGAGTTACCCGTCTCGTCACACCCCTATGAACGGCACATAAATGCACTAAATAGAGGATAGGAAATGATTCAGACAGCGTAAATATGCTTTTCATTGACGTGAATGAAGTCTGTTTTTGCGTTAGTGTCACGTGAACCGCCGCAGCGCGAGCACAGTCTGCTCCGGCCCAGAGACACGAGAGCACAGAGCGGATTATATCTGTGAGTCGGCTCAGACCACAAAGGGTATCGGACCCATTTGAATTCTGCACAGAATGCTGTATTTTAAAGTGATATAGAGGAGATTAGGAGAGGAAACTGTTAGAGATTAGAAGGAAACTGAGGTTTTACTGAGTTTAGCGGCTCTGGCCGCTCTGTGGTATAAACAAAACGCTATTGGCTATTTTAAAAAGGTGGCGGAGCTGTCCGATATGTCCTGCCCTGTCGTCCTGTTTCAGTTGAAATTACATCAACACATTGAAAAATGCTGCATGTTCCATGGCAATTCAGTGGGCCTTTAATTTCCACTCTTCATCGCGGTCCTAATCATACACCCTGCCGGGGTTTTATTTTGCGATAATAGTGTTCATTATCCCTTACTGAGCTTATGTTACCACTAATCTGCCAACAATAAAGAAACAAGTTTCTTTCATACTTTGCACAGTGAAGTGATCCCTAGTTATAATTCACCACTCTTTTTTGTGGTGATGTCACTGGCGTCTTTATGTAAGATTATTCTTATCATGTGAGACAGCCTGAGGACAGACAGACAGGCATTTTCCCTTTAATTCCCCCGGGTGGCATGTGTCTCCTGTTGTCTGTGCCATAAATATTAGCTTAAAGGCTAAGAGGACTCTTTCATTCACGTATTAGCTTCCACACTGATGTGATTTCCACAGGCGGTCATGCTCATGAGGGCTGAACAGCGGCTGTGTAGGATGAGAGGAATGTTTCTGTGATCTTCTTTCTGCTTGTGTCAGCTTAAGCGTCTTTGACTCTGGCGGGGTTGAATGAAGCGTTTGCGTACAGGACGTCCCTCTCGTGAAGAGCGCTGGAGT
The DNA here is from genome assembly GCF_024489055.1 of Chanodichthys erythropterus. Taxonomy (NCBI): domain Eukaryota; kingdom Metazoa; phylum Chordata; class Actinopteri; order Cypriniformes; family Xenocyprididae; genus Chanodichthys; species Chanodichthys erythropterus. The sequence continues at coordinate 24,485,466 of NC_090237.1, forward strand.
CATATATTTGTCCTCGGCAGAGTTGTGTCAGTAGAATCAGTAGGGCCCTATGAAATCCTTTTTTTTTTTTTTTTTTTTTTCAAATTCTATATCATTTTCTCCCAAAATCTTTTTTTTTTCTTCTTAAATTTTTAAGTATTCCATTTAATTTAATTTAATTTTGTTTTTTTCTGAATTCAGTTTATTTCCATTTTAATTTTTCTGGATTCTTTTGTAATGGTTAAATAAAATTTTACTAATCAAAAGCATGTCTAATTAATTGAAATCATGAAAATTATACAATTTTAACAATTTAATAGTTTAATAACTAAAAAATATAATAGTTTAACAAAAATGTTAATTAAAATCTGTTTAATTTCTTCCCAAATTCCATGTTTTCTGTTTTAATTTTTCTGGATTCCAGTCCAAAAAGTGTTATTGAATTTTTAATAATCAAAAAGCAAGACTTTCAATCAACCAACCAACCAATGAATGAATGAATGAATGAATGAATGAATGAATGAATGAATGAATGAATGAATGAATGAATGAATGAATGAATGAATGAATGAATGAATGAATGAATGAATCAATCAATCAATCAATCAATCAATCAATCAATCAATCAATCAATAATTTTTATTATTATTATTATTATTTACAGTAAAAGGGCCCTATGAAATGTTTTTTTTTTTTTTTCACCCCAGAAATTGTGTTGTGAATATTTATTGTCAAAAATGGTTGTAATTAAATCAAGGAATAAAATATTAACAATTTAATTAATGTATTAAAATGTAATCAAATTAAAATTTAACATTTCATTTTATTTATTTATTTTGACAATTTTCAAAAGAATAGATGACATTTGGGATGCTGAGACATACTTATTAAAAGTGATCTTGGCTTGGTTATCAAATACAACAGGTGTCATTCAGCCTTAAAAATAAAAATGTGTATTGTACTTTATTTCATTTATACCCTGCCTAGTTATATATGAAAATAAATTAGAATGCCCTTTTTTTTTTTTGTTTTTTAGAGCAAACCCTTCAGGTGAACATAGCTATCACAAGCAGCAAACAATAAAATATATTACTTTATTCAGCATTTCTAAGAGGCCTCCAAAAAACTGAGAACCGGTATCTATATCTATAACATAATGGAATATGAAAATACAGCATCTACCAGCAGGGGTTAACTTTAACAGCTGAACCTAACCAGCCGTTGGTTTTGAACACTATATCATAATATGGATCGGATCAGGTCTGTTAGCCGTGTGAATATAAGTCCTTTCTGACAGTACGCTGGCTCTTTTGTATGCTGAGTGGCACGTGGGTGTGTGTGTAATGGGGCCACACGTTACCACAACACGCTGACTTGCATTTATGGAGCGAGTCATTGCTCATTATCTGCCACTGCTGGACTTATGTAATGCACCTCAATAATCAGTCCAATTTCTTCATAAAAGGTCACCTCTTGCCATCACTGTGAAACATGAAGAGTCCTTTCAGACCAAACTGTGCTGTCATTTCAAATATCAAGCACAGAAATATGACTGACATAAATACATGGGTCAACATCAAGAATTGGTTTTGTTTTCAAAGGTCATATTCCACACCTTTTGCCCATTGCATTTCCATGACTTTTCTGTGTTTTTTTTGATTACTGAATTCTTAAAATAATTATATACATCGCACTCACAAAAACTGTGAAATATTTTAGAGCTGAACATGACTAGAAGACTTATGTTCACTGTAAATGTTCTTAAATTTTAAAGGTGCCCTAAAACCAGTTTTTACAAGATGTAATATAAGTCTAAGGTGTCCCCTGAATGTGTCTGTGAAGTTTCAGCTCAAAATACCCCATATATTTTTTTTAATACATTTTTTTTAACTGCCTATTTTGGGGCATAATTAACTATGCACCGATTCAGACTGTGGCCTCTTTAAATCACGCGTTCCCTGCCCCCCCGAGCTCTCGACTATAATACAGTGTATTTACAAAGTTCACACAGCTAATATAACCCTCAAATGGATCTTTAAAATATGTTTGTCATGCATATTGCATGCATGTGTCTGATCATGTGAGTATAGTATTTATTTGGATGTTTACATTTGATTCTGAATGAGTTTGATAGCGCTCCGTGGCTAAAGCTAACATTACACACTGTTGGAGAGATTTATAAAGAATGAAGTTGTGTTTATGAATTATACAGACTGCAAGTGTTTAAAAATGAAAATAGCAACGGCTCTTGTCTCCGTGAATACAGTAAGAAATGATGGTAACTTTAACCACATTTAACAGTACATTAGCAACATGCTAACGAAACATTTAGAAAGACCGTTTACAAATATCACTAAAAATATCATGTTATCATGGATCATGTCAGTTATTATTGCTCCATCTGCCATTTTTCGCTGTTGTCCTTGCTTGCTTACCTAGTCTGATGATTCACCTGTGCACATCCAGACATTAATACTGGCTGCCCTTGTGTAATGCCTCGATCATGGGCTTGAATATGCAAATATTGGGGTCATACATAATAATGATCCCCACTGTTACGTAACAGTCAGTGTTATGTTGAGATTTGCCTGTTTTTTGGAGGTCTTTTAAACAAATGAGATTTACACAAGAAGGAGGAAACAATAGCGTTTGAAACTCAATGCATGTAATTTCCATGTACTGAACTTTCAACTATGCCTAGGTAAATTCAATTTTTGATTCTAGGGCACCTTTAAGATGTTATTTATCTCCATTCATTCCATTCATTTTTTTGCAGACCTGGAAATCATAATTTTATAATATTTTCATTTTTCTGTGACTACTTAGCAATGAGAATTATTATTAGGGCCCGAGCATCGATGGTGTGAGGACCCTATTGTAATTGCTCTGTCAGTTATTCTTCTTCTCCAAAATGAATCAAATTTTTTTGGCCTAAACATGCTCAAAAACTCTAAAACTTTCAACAGGCTTCAGAAGTGGTGTAAATGTACGTCTGATATGGGTTTCAGAGTCAGGTGTGGAAAAATGGCTCAGTAATGCCACCTACAGTATTTAAATTAAGCGCCCTTTGCGCTACATTTCACATACAGGTATGAAATTCGGTAGACACATGTAACAGCCCAATACCTACAAAAAACTCCCAGGGTTGAAAATCTGAAAACCCAACAGGAAGTGAGGTATTTTTAATTTTCTCTGCAAATTTTCTTGCCATTTCAAGACAAACTCCTCCTAGAGATTTTGTCAGAATAACATCATATTTGGTCAGTCTAATCTAAAGGCCTTTGTCATGTTAAATTAAAAAGTTTTCACTGAAGGGCGTGTCCGTGGCGGCCTGACTAATTTCGATGTTTATCCTCGAAGCAGGAAGTTGTTATAACTCGGGTATACAATAGCCCTGTCCAAATACTCAAACTTGCGGTCTTCACACTTGACCACTTGCCTGCTTATGTGACTTATTTCCTGTATTTGGCTCAAGTGTTCAAGTGGGCGTAAAGACTGCAAGTGTGTGTAGAACTTTTGATTACCTGATGGGACACACTTACAGTCTTGCAAAAAAATGCAAGTGTTTACAGAGCTTTTTTATTTATTTTTTATTCATTATTATTTTCAGTGCTTTGCATTTTAAAATACACTTCTAAATGTTTGTTCAGTGGTCGCTATGTAACTAACAGAAGACACAATATTAAAATTGTGGTGCTTTTATTGCAGTTGCAAATGATGTACAAAATACACAGCCTACCCATCTTTGCATCAATAAAATGTGCAACGCTTTATAGTTTACTACCAAATTATATGTAATATATAATTAACTTAACTTACAGTCTAATGTTTTCCTTGACATCTCGCGATTTCGCGATTTTGAGTTCCCGAACATAATGCATGATGGGATACGCTTAGCCTCGAATACTGCTCAGAAGCGGTATTCAAGATAGTGTGGGTTTAGTCATCATTAAAGACACTGCACTTGGGCATTTTTAAGACATGGGACAGTCTTGCGCACTTACTTCCTGTCGCGTGCACACGCTCTTAAGTTGCCAAGACCGCAAGTGTGGGTATTTGGACAGGGCTAATGTCCGATCCACTTCACATGTTTTAAAAGAGTCCTGGCCTGAAGGCATCTACATGCCGATATTCAGTTAGTCAGTTCGCCATGAAAGAGGAAGCTGTTCTAACTCAGGCATACAATGTCCGATCTGCCCAAACTTCGCAGGTTTGATAAGAGTCCTGGCCTAATGACTTCTTTTATGCCAATATTCAGTTAGTCAAAGCGCCACCTGCTAGCAACAGGAAATGGCATGCTTTACACTGTAATTCACTCCCAGAAACACATTTAAATATGCCAGAAAGTATCAAATATTAGAAACACATTAAATCATGCAACACTTGGCTAAAGTGCTAAAGTATGCGATTAACGCCACAAAATGGGAAGTTGTTGTAACTCAGGCATACAATGTCTGATCTGCTCCAGTCATCACATTATGATAATAGTCCTGGCCTGAAGACATCTATATGGCAATATTCAGTTATGGTCAAAGCACCACCTGTTGGCAGCAGGAAGTATGGCACGTCAAAATGACTTTGCCATATTTCTCATGTATCTACTCACTTACATGCATGGCGCCCACTGTTTTCCTAAGGCCACCGGGTGGCCGTGAGCCTGGGTGCGAGGACCCTTTCATCACTGCTTGAAGCTTTAATTATTATTATTATTATTATTATTATTGTGAAATTATGCACCATTTGGAAGTTTCCATAAATTAATTTTTTATATTAGGCCAGATGTTGAGGTTGTGATTAAGTACACTCTTAAAAAATAAAGTTTATTTAGATCAGTGGTTCCCAAACTGTGGGGCACGGAGGAGAAAAGTGGGGTGCAGTAGGGCTGAGGGATAGTAGTTAGCAGATTATTATGCAAAAGAGACCTCTGCAGTCTCTTTTGCATAATATGGGGGGTGGGGCTTGAAAATATTCTCTACAAAAGGGGGGTTTGGCAGAAAAAGTTTGTGAAAAACTGCTTTAGATTATTTTAAAAAAAAATCACACAAAGAAAAAAAAATGTTTTACTGAAAGGTTCTTCCAGGAACCCAAAATGGTTCTTCTATGGCTTTGTTTGTGAAAACCCCCTTTTGGAAGCTTTATTAATATGATTATATGAATCAAGCCATCATGTTGCAAAGTGGTATTATTGTCCTAACAGAAAAAAGAAACCCTCTATGTTAGGAAGTACCACAAGTGCCACATTCGGGTTTGTAAACTTTTCTTACAAGATTCGAGATTTCTTAAATTTTGATTGGCTAAGAGAACACCACCAGGCTGAAGCAGTGCATGGATGGTAAACTCTAATGGTGCATTTCCACCCCATAAACCTCTCAATAATAAATGAAAACTCCAGGATGCTATTACCCAACACAGGAAGTATTTTTTGATGGTGTAGATTAGACATCATTTGTGTATGGCCTTTTATCAATGCGTACTGCACCCTGCATAAATAAATGTAGTCACTTATTGATACTTAATAGTAAAATTATGCTTTCAGAGTCTCATTCGGAAAGTACAATTTTGCAATGAACTCATACATATATATTCAGTGTTTGCTTTGAACAATCCCCATACTTGCTTCATCAGTCCATGTCTTACAGATTCACCTCCACAGTCATGCCCATGTGTTTTTAACCTGTGTTTAAGAGACCCTGAACGGCATCAGAGAGCACAGGCTGCCTGAGTATTAACAGCGGGAGTCTGTCCAGATCGATGCTCTGTGGGTTAGTGCTGGGACACATGGCGGCCTGCACTGCTGCTGCTGTGTCACTGAGTCCATGCCGAGAGGAAATCAATACTCTCCCAGCCGCACCATCTTACTGTGTTTGGCTTGTCTTTCGTGTTCAGTTTTTCTTTAATTTTCTCATTCAGTTCAATGGCAGGGAAATAATCCATATATAATCCATATATAATCCATGAAGGCTCATTGCAGAAAATCCAAATCAGTTTTTGCTTTGTGGTAAATGATAATGAGCAGATGTCTGCTGTAGGAGAATCTGGCTGCGTTTGAACTGTGATTGCCTCTCTGTCTCCATTAAGTCTCAGTGGGAGGTGGTTTGAATTATAGTAGCACACAGTGTGGTAGCTTGAGGTAAGACCTCCATGAACTGTGCACTAAAGCGGCTAAAGACCTACAGTATAGGACAGACAAGACTAACATATGTTGAAGTACAGTATGTTTGTTCAATTCTGTCATTATTTACTCACCAACATGTTGTTCCAAACCCGTATGCTGCTATTTTGTTATCTAAAAGAATCTTCACATAGATCTTTTCCATTCAGCGACAATCAAATATACAAAGTATTTGAGTCAAATATGATGCCTATGGCACAATTGATATGTCAGTGACATCAAATGTCTATGTCAAACCTCAGCCATAGTTGCTGTGAAGAGTTTTAGTGAATAATAGTTTAAATAACGGTCTATTCATCATTTAAAGTGAATGTATTGTAGTGTTGCCACGTCTGCGATTTTCCCACAGAATTGGGTTACTTTTAAGTTGTTGCCGCAGGTAAAAAATATTCCCCGGGTTGATTTCCACTCCCGTACGTACAATTTTGGCACTCCAACACCCCCAAAACACCACCCAGACGTACAAAATTAGTGGAGAATTCAGCCCCCCAGTGGAGAAAATCGCATTGGGCTATTTTTGGGCTACTTTTGTCTGGCTATTGGGGCACAGACCTGGCAACCCTGATTACAAATCTATTATATCTGCATTTTAGTTCTTTTTGGAGCTAGACAGTCTAGTTCATTATAGTGTAAGTTCGTTATAGTTGTACACTAAAATAAACAAAAAATAAAGGTTCCAATTTTTTTTTTTTTTTTTTTTTTTTTTTTTTTTGCAGTGGTGCCTTAGAAGAACCATTTTGAGTTCCCAAAAGAACATTTCTATGGAAGAGGATTAGGACCAAGCAATAATAAAAAAATAAAACCATCTCAAGATTAAAATTGTTAAATTTCGAGAAAAAAGTCGAAATAAAATGTTGAGAATAAACTCATTAAATTACGAGAAAAAACTCATTAAATTTCAAGAAAAAAGTCGAGATAAAATATTGAGAAAAAACTCGTTAAATTTCGAGAAAAAACTCGAGATAAAATGTTGAGAATAAAGTCATTAAATTACGAGGAAAAATTAGTTGAATTATGAGAAAAATGTCATTCAATTTCGAGAAATTGGAAATAAAATGTTGAGAATAAAGTCATTAAATTATGAGAATAAAGTCATTAAATTATGAGAATAAAGTCATTAAATTACAAGAAAAAAGTCATTAAATTACGAGAACAAATTCGTAATTTAACGAATTTGTTCTCGTAATTTAACGACTTTTTTCTCATAATTTAATGAGTTTATTCTCAACATTTTATCTCGACTTTTTTCTCGAAATTTAACAACTTTAATCTCGAGATGGTTTTATTTTTTTTTATTATTGCTTGGCCCTAATCCTCTTCCGTACATTTCAGTGAACTGTTCTTAAAAGAATATTATTTTCTTAGTGTTAAAAACATTTGATAATCCAAAGAACCATTTTCCGCTATAAAGAACCTTTTGCACTTTATATAATATACTGTATAAATGTTCTTCAAAATTCTCCTTTTGTGTTCCATATAAGAAAATAACAGCTTATGGGTTTGGAATTACATGGTCAAATAAAAAAGTGACAGTATTTTTATTTTGTGTGAGTTTGTTTAAGGGTTGTGCTATTATCCTTTTAATACAGCAGTGATGATAGTTTAAACTGTATTCATTCAAAATAACCAGATTAATTTGCACATGCTTTCTTTCAACCAAAGCATAACGAAATGCAGTTTCCTTATGATAACATAATAATGGTAGATTAAATTCCATTTAATCCAATTTTCATCTCAGCATCTAGTCTGTGCACTTTATCAAACTGGCCTGGATTTCCCTTCCTCTTCCAATGACAGATCCACCGCTGTGCCTCCCCCACACGACCTCAGAACCCAGACAGACTATTTCTAGCAAATATGCTAATGTGTTTTCCTGAGAAAAATCCTTCCTGCTGAAATGGGAGGCAACCCCCACACAGGTGATCTAAATCTGTGATGGCATATGTCTCAGTGTAATGAAAATTTGGGACAGCAAAAGACTGTAAATTATTGAAAGGCTATAAAGCTCTAGTTTGTACTAAATATATACATTTATATATTTACACACACACACACACACACACATACATAATATAATTAGCTATATATTACATTATATAAAATATAATGTAATATATATAGCTAATTATATTTTTTGTTTTGAGTAGATTATAGATCATTATGAAATCTACTAAGCGCACCCATACACTGCAACATAATCAGGCCAGAATCAACAAAAATACAGATCGCTTTTTCAAAACATTAAAGGGATAGTTCACCCAAAAATGAAAATTTGATGTTTATCTGCTTACCCCCAGCGCATCCAAGATGTAGGTGACTTTGTTTCTTCTGTAGAACACAAATGATGATTTTTAACTCCAACCGTTGCCGTCTGTCATTCAGATAATGGGAGTGAATGGGAACTCGATCAATAAGAGACCAAAAACCTTGCATGGACAAATCCAAATTAAACCCTGCAGCTTGTGACGACACATTGATGTCCTAAGACACGAAACGATCGGTTTGTGTGAGAAACCGAACAGTATTGATATCATTTTTTACCTCTAAAACACCACTATGTCCAACTACATGCAGCACTCGCTTAGTGAGGTCTGATCGCGCTCTGACAGCGGCAGTGATGTCTCGCTCTCATTGAAGTATACGCGCAAGACATCACTGCCGTTGTCAGAGCACGATCATACATTGATAAATGCGTTTGATAATTTGTTAACGTTTTATTAACGTTACTTTGGTATGGAAGCAAGGGAAAGGGTAGCACGGATATGACGTCATTGAAAGGCGACGCAGTGACATGGACCGTTACACTGGATAAAATAGCTGTTTACTCTGGATTTAAATGTTGGAATATTAGATAATGTAAGTACACCAGTCAAAAAAAATTATAACATCGTTCTAATGGCTTTAGGTTATTTTAATCCAAAAATCTTACATATTGTGCCTTTAATCAACAACAGACAAGACCTATATCTTTTTTTGTGCTGTTTAAACACATTGTTCTGTTACATATCCTTATAACATTTCAGCCAAATATTAATTATGAATTAGGGCTGTTCAACGATAACCGTGGTTTTCGTGTACAAAATAAGAGTCTGTGTTTACGTAATATATGTGTGTTTGTTTTGTGTATAATTATTATGTATGTATAAATACACACACATACATATATATATATATATTTAAGAAATATAAGCATGTATGTATAAATATATAAATATATTTATATTTTTATATATTTAAATTATATATAAATGAAAATATTTGTATAGAAATATAAGATGTTTTTCTTAAATATATACATGTATGTGTGTATATTTATATATACATAATAATTATACACAAAACAAACACACATATATTACGTAAACACAGACTCTTATTTTGTACACAGTGACCACGGTTATCATTGAACAGCCCTATAAATGTTAACTATGTGTTCACTAACCATCTAGCGATGTGTGTTTTTGCTAACATTAAAAAACAAACAAACATACAAGCAAACAAAATAACGCTTTGTCTTTTCTAATTTTCTATTGCGTGTCATCTGAGTTTCGAGCTTTAGAAATGTGATGTAATTTTTGGTAAGGGAGCATAGTGAGCATTGATGCTCCATGGTTTTTACGGTGCATTGTGGGATGTCCAGTGAAACAGAAAATCGTCTGCACATACACATTTAACAGAATCCTTGAAAATCTAGTGAATTATTCATGCGTGTCAGTTCGTAACACCCAGATTTATTCAGGAGACAAATAGCCTCATGAAATATGAACAATAAGAAGAGCGTTATGTGGATACTGTCACCTATGGATGTTTGTTTGCCATTTGGGTTTACTTTTATTATTATTTTTTGTAAAGGGAACATGTTGGTTTTGGTATGTTGTCGAATTAGACACTCTGCTTTGGTAAAAAAAAAAAAAAAACACTTGAAAAAAGACCTAACCTCTCAAAGGATTTATCTACTATGCATTTCTGCATTAGATTCTCTTTAGATAAGTGTCTGTAATGGCTTTGCAGATGAGCTGCATCCTAGTAATGCATTGAGAGGAAGTCCCAGTAAATAGCTTCCTGTCAAACAAGACATAAACCTGCAGGAGGTGCTCATTTACTCTCGCATGCAGCTGCTAATCACAATTAGAGAACCACAGAGAAGGTCACATCACTGTATCGCCCTGATTAATTGATGACACTTCCTCAATGATGATGCTTGCAGTAATTCCTGACCAGTTATATCCTTCTGAACACATATGGACTAGCTTGATGCTACTTACTAGCTTTGTTTTAGTACATAAAGTCAACCAATATCCACATTTAAGTCTGAAAAACATTTTGATATATTTTAAGAGGTTCAGAGCCTTGAGTAAAATGAATGGAGGACACCGTATCTTGGCATCTTTTCACTTGAACCCAATTTGCTTTACTTATAGAGCCGTTTTTTACTTCAGATTGCGGATACTGTATGGATTAAAAACATAATAATTCATCAGATTTGTGTTTTTGAGTTCCAAGCGGTTCCTGCCAACAGACTGACTTAAAGCCAGAAGATTTACACTTTGCAATCAAAGCAAAATGTAAAGGAGACTAATTTTCCAGACTGTCCTAGGTTTTCCTGATCTTAGTTTATCTGGATGTAATCTGATTAGGTGAATAACATTGATGGTTTGAATGTTACTAGTGAACTACACTGTTCTTCATGTTCTGACCTACATGTGCGTTGTACTTGCCATCAGGATTTTGAAGTGTGCCTCTGTATTACTGCCCTAATTTAAAAGAGCCCATTCAGATGTTACTATGATATTTTGGTGCTGAGATATGGCAGGCGCCCACAGGAGCCTCAGTGGCCTCAGAGATGAGTTGAAATGCTGACGTCTTGGGCAGAAGAAGAATATGTATTGTTCATAAGAATTAGTTCTGTAGTCCTTGTTTCATGGCATCTGCAAAATGAAGTGCTTGTGCCATCTTGTGGTGATCAGGAGAAATGATCATTGGAGTGCAAATGGCATGTTTAGAGTTTGGTTTTCTGTGCAGTTTACATTAAAGTTGATGGAAGCTTTTGGTCTTGTCTTGCAAATCTCAAACAGTTGATCATTTATATCAGCAACATATATTCTCATATCATCCAGCCCTGCTCAATTTTAACTTCAGACCTGATTTTTTTTTTCCACTGATAAGAAAAAACTATGTCAGTAGTAACCAAACAGATCTCGCCCCCCAGTCACTACCATAGTATTTATAGTATGATAGTAAATGGGGGGCGAGATCTTTTTGGTTACAAACATTCTTCCAAATATCTTTGTGTTCAGCGGAACAAAGAAATTCATACAGGTTTGAAACTACTTGAGGGTGAGTAAATGATGACAGAATTTTCATTTTTGAGTGAACTATCCCTTTAATCTGCACACCCAAATAGGGTCATATTTGACAAGCTATAATGATCTGTGGGGTATTTGGAGTTAAAACTTCACAGACACATTCTGGGGATACCAGAGACTTGTGAAAAGGAGAATAATAGGTCCCCTTTCCCCAACATTGTTCACAACAATGAAGACAAAATTATATTAATAATTAATTTTATTAAAACCTAATGTCCATTGTGATGGACATTAAACTTAAAAGCCATTCAATAGCTCTGAAAGATCTTAAAGGGTTAGTTCACCCCAAAATGAAAATTCTTTCATTTATTACTTACCCTCATGCCGTTCCACACCTGTAAGACCTTTTGTTAATGTTCGGAACGCAAATTGAGATATTTTGTTGAAATCCGATGGCTTTGTGAGGCCTCCATAGGGAGCAATGACATTTCTTCTCTCAAGATCCATTAATGTACTAAAAACACATCTAAATCAGTTCATGTGAGTTCAGTGGTTCAATATTAATATTATAAAGCGACAAGAATATTTTTGGTGCGCCAAAAACAAAATAACGACTTCGGAGCATAATGAATCAGCGTGTCGATATCAAATCGCAGCGCCAAAGTCACGTGATTTCAGCAGTTTAGCGGTTTGACACACGATCCAAATCATGATTCGATACACTGATTCATTTGTGCTCCGAAGCTTCATGAAGCAGTGTTTTGAAATCGGCCATCACTAAATACGTTTTTTTTTGACGCACCAAAAATATTCTTGTCGCTTTATAATATTAATATTGAACCACTGTACTCACATGAACTGATTTAAATATGTTTTTAGTACCTTTATGGATCTTGAGAGAGGAAATGTCATTGCTCCCTATGGAGGCCTCACTGAGTCATCAGATTTCAACTAAAATATCTTACTTTGCGTTCCGAAGATTAAGGAACTTTGCTTATTATCACTTGATAATATAAAGATTGTAATAAGTGCAAGCTGATGATCTTAATATGAACATAAATCTGCTTAAAAAAGGAGCTCCTCCACCTTCTGTGTAGTTGGTTAGCCATGCATGTCTTATGTGATGTCTGAATCTCACTGCAGAGCCAAAGGACATTCAGCTCCACCTCTCTGGACATCATGGATTGAGCTTGACCTAGTCCAGCTCCACCTCTGTGGATCTAATGGATGGAGGGATAGAGTTATGGGTAGGGTTAGCGCAGGGGTGGGCAAACTCTGTTCTGATCGAGGGCCACTGTCCTGCAGAGTTTAGCTCCAACCCTAATCAAAAATACACCTGAACCAGTTAATTAGTTCATTCAGGACTACTAGAAGGCAAAGCCACTAGATGACAAGCCTGCAGCCATTAGCCAAAAAAGTGTAACGGCCAAGGGTGTAGATTTGGTTTCAACATTGGGGGGTTGAACGTTGGTATGCTGTCTGTTTTTTTTGTTTTTTTTTTATAATAATCTGTTTTGTGTGTAACCTTTATTGGATAATTTATTTTCTATCTATCTATCTATCTATCTATCTATCTATCTATCTATCTATCTATCTATCTATCTATCTATCTATCTATCTATCTATCTATCTATCTATCATAACTTTATGAAATTTATGTATAATCATTCATCAAATTCTAACATAACTGTAATTCTAAAAAGAAAGAAATTATGTTAAATATTAACACAGCCAGTAGGTGGCAGCGATTCGGTTTTTTTTTTGAGTCAGTCACTTAAATCGTTCATTCAGCCAATTCGTTCAAAAGTCAGATTAATTTAGGAAGAAAACAAACACCGATGTGAATACTTTTGTCATTGATAAATACAGACACTATTAAAACAAGAACTAACAAAACAGACGGCTGTTTTGGTAACTGGTTGCAGTTACACTGTTAGCTATGGCTGAATTGCAATGGACTAGCTAGCTAAAATATATGTGGAGTGTACCTAGCTATTACAATATTCTCATACCTCCTTCTCAGTACATGCTTTATTCTTTTTAACGTCCCTCTTTGACCAGCAGTTTAATATAGTCGGCTGGGAAGCGGTTCTCTTCATTTTTTGAGCTACCCGTACTCTCTCATTCAAACAGTAGAGCGCCATTGGCGTTGTTTTGGTGAAAGTGCGACACGCATTGGTTGGACGTTACCAATCGGTTCAATGGAGGGGGAGGTATTTTTTTCTCTAATTTATTATGACGAACTCATATTTCAATAGAAACGAAATTATTGCTTCAAAATAAATTAATTCTACATATTTTTCATCTGATCTATGGTGATTTTTATGTTGAAATATTGGGGGGGTTGTAACTGAAGCATTTGAATATTGGGGGGGGGTTACCTCCCCCCCATCCCCCCCACAAACTACTGGTAACGGCTAATGCTAACGCTGCAGCTGGACTTCACGCTCCCTCTTTCTGAATGTAATTTGGGTGTAATGGGAGGAGTGTATATGATTGAATATTCATGAGTTTCCTGTTTTGTGTTAAAGTGGCTCTGAAAATATTAGCACATGTTCATCGGCTTACAGAATGGCAATTAGCCTATATTTCAGCATTAAAGGAAGTTAAACTTATATTCTAACTGTTATTTATGCACAACTTTACTCTTTTTATTCTATTCACAAATGCAAAAACCCCCATCAGTAACTTTTAGCTTTGACATTTACAGTAGTCTAAATGTGCCAAAGATTAGGTTGAACTAACCCTCTGCTGCGCACAAAAGATCACATATACAGTAGTAGGCTTATTACCCGCCTTATGCTGTTTTCATCAGTGATGCCATTTATACTAATGTAATATCACTGAATATTGGATCTTTCACTCTGTTTGAGCTCAGCATGAGAGCATTAGGTCACTTTTTGCCACCTGACTGAATCATCTTATTACTCTGTTCTTGGTGATGACATCGCTGTTGCTACAGCAACATGTTCTCATTGGTATGTGTAAATGATACACATAAGTGAGATGCTAAACTGGCTTCTCATTCATGCAGTATGAATCACTGATCACTAACCTTTAGAATAAGGATGTCAAACACGGTTTGAGACACTGATCCAATTGACCCTCCTTAAATTATTATTGACTTAATACGAATGCATTTTTATTTAGCCTAACTGTTTTTGCTATTTATTTTATATTTAATTTGAAAATGCAGATATTTACATGCTGCATCTTATTTTTTTCAATCATGTTATTATAATAAATTTTATATTTGAAATTGCTTAGGTTGAATATATTCATATGATCTCAAAAAAGAAAATATGCACTACCATTCAAAAGTTTCTTTTAAGCAAAGAAGTTAATGCTTTTATTCAGCAAAAACACATTTAATTGATCAAAAGTAGCAGTAAAGACTTTTATATTGTTATACTTAAACAAATATTTTTAAAAATGTATTACGGTTTCCATTAATAAGCAGAACAATTATTTTCAACATGGATTTCTGAAGGATCATGTGACACTGAAGACTGGAGTAATGATGCTGAAAATTCAGCTTTGCCTTTACAGGAATAAATTACATTTTAAAACATATTAAAATAGAAAACAGTTATTTTATATTGTAATGATATTTCACAACACTACTGTTTTTACTGCTTTTTTGATCAAATATATGCAGCTTAGGTGAACTAAAGAGAATTTCAAAAACATTAAAAAACTTTACCGACCCCAAACGTTTGAACGTAAATGTTTAGGTGAATAATAATTCTACCTCTGCTGTGTTCATAGATAACATGTCTTCAGGACTTCTTTGGTGAGGATGATATATTTATTGCCTGCGGCCCAGAGAAGTTCCGCTACCAGGATGACTTCCTGTTGGATGAGAGTGGTAAGATGTGACACTTTTCCTAAGACCAACAACAACTGTACAACTTACTTCAGTTACATGGACTTCTGTGATTGTCAATATAAATAAGTTGCTTCAAATTCTGTTTTAGTGGTTAGTAAAATGTATTTTTTTTAATCACATTTCACCAAACCCACATTTAAATTAAAGTAAGCTGTTTTGACTAATGAATCATTTCCAGCATTATAATGTTTGAGAGTCGAAGTAATAACTTTAGATAATTGATGTTTGTTACTTAATTAGCTGTAGCATTTGTTTCCCTCTGTCAGTATCTGTGTTGTTATTTGCATATATTTTAAGGCTTTACCATTAAAATCCCACTTCTTGTAAACAAAATAACATATTCAGGTAGGAATCCATTAAAAACCTTTTAAAACGAAACTAAATTAATTGGCATTGTTTGTCAATGCAGAAGCACGCATCAGACGCATCACGCATGAGCTATTTTAAAGTCCTATTGATAGACATATTGACTCTGTGCATCTGGTCTGAGAGCAAACCAGCCTGTCAGATCTCCTCCGATCAGACCTCCAGGATGTCAGGCCGACATGCTTGAGCCAGACAGAGGTTGCGGTTGATTGATCGGCGGTGACATCAGGTCATCCACACAGATGAGACTCTCTTCGGTGTGTATTACAGAGACAGGAGGATCATTGTGTAGAGCTGGAAGAGAGAAAGGTGTGCTCAGGCCTCTGCAGTAGAATCAGAGTGAATTCAGATGTGTTTCTCTTTTGTTGCCTTTCTCAGAGTGCAGGGTGATGAAATCGCAGTCCTATGGCCGTATTTCTTCCATGCAGGGCCGCTGCTCTCCCCGCAGTGGTGGACCCTCAAGAAGGAGCAAGTCCCCTGGTTCCAGCAGCTCAGGTATGCCTCTTTAGACCAGACTGTTGTTTAATTGTCGCATGATGCTTCTAAATGCTTCTGTAGCTGTAAACTGTAGGTTGGGTAGTAGGCTGACACTCGTGTGTGCAAGAGTGACTCATGAAATCTAAACTGAGTGCTTGTCAGTTTATTCATTGCAGTCTCAGGATTCAAAGTTGTAAATTTCAAACATGGATGAGTGTGGTTTGTTGTAGTTTGTAGCCTTAATTATCTCCAAATCACACTCAGCATTCTCAGATGATGTGCTTGAGGAGTAATGTCCCAAATTAGGCAGTTAATTCGGCTGACATTTGTCATCTGTAATGAGTTTTTTGTGTCAAAAAAGATTATGATATATTTTCTATTCTATTCTATTCTATTCTATTCTATTCTATTCTATTCTATTGTTTATGTTATATTTTGTTCTGTTCTGTTCTATTCTATTTTTCCATTCTATTATATTCTGTTGTTCTATTTTATGTTCTCTTTCATTTTGTTCTATTCTATTGTATTCCATTTTGTTCTATGATGTTAATTTTATTATTTTCTGTGATGTTCTCTTTTGTTCTCTTCTATTCTAGTTTTACTTATTTTCTACTCTATTTTGTTGTTCTACTTTATTGTTCTATTCTGTTCTTTTCTATTGTATTGTTTTGATTTATTACGCTCTTTTTATGTTCTATGCTGTTCTCTTTTGTTCTGTTACAGTATATTCTATTTTTTATTCTATTCTATTATGATCTATTGTTATATTCTCTTCTATTTCATTCTGTTCTATTCTATTCTATGATGCCTGTGTTTTGTGTTGACAGTCTGCTGGAGCTCTACACAGACTTTATTCTATTCTATTCTATTATGCCTGTGTTTTGTTTTGACATAGTCTAATTGTCTGATTTGCTGGAGCTCTACACAGACTTTCTATTCTATTCTATTATATTAACAGTTTCATTTAATGGGATGTTTCTAGAATGCCAGAACATTTCTAGTATAGAAAAAGATTATGATCCCTTTTTTCTATTCTTTGTTGTTGTTATATTTTATTATGTTCTATTTTGTTATATTCTATTATATTGTTTTGATCTATTATGCTCTTTTTATGTTCTATGGAGTTCTCTTTTTTGTTCTCTTATATTCTATTTTTCATTCTATTATTCTATTGTTTTGTTTTATTCTATTATGTTCTTTTTATGTTCTCTGCTGTTCTGTTCTATTCCATTTTCCCTTTATTTTCTATTCTATTTTGTTGTTCTATTCTATTATGATCTATTCTGTTATATTTTCTTCTATTTGGTTCTATTCTATTCTATTCTATTCTATGATGCCTGTGTTTTGTGTTGACAGTCTGCTGGAGCTCTACACATTATTTCTATTCTATTCTATTCTATTCTATTCTACGATGCCTGTGTTTTGTGTTGACAGTCTGCTGGAGCTCTACACATACTTTCTATTCTATTCTATTCTATTCTATTCTATTCTATTCTATTCTAAGATGCCTGTGTTTTGTGTTGACAGTCTGCTGGAGCTCTACACATTATTTCTATTCTATTCTATTCTATTCTATTCTATTCTATTCTATTCTATTCTACGATGCCTGTGTTTTGTGTTGACAGTCTGCTGGAGCTCTACACATACTTTCTATTCTATTCTATTCTATTCTATTCTATTCTATTCTATTCTAGTCTTTCTCTTCTATTCTGTTCTATGATGCCTGTGTTTTATGTTGACAGTCTGATTGTCTGATTGGCTGGAGCTCTACACAGACGTTCTATTCTATTCTATTCTATTCTATTCTATTCTATTCTATTCTAATATGTTCTATTTTGTTCTGTTCTATTCTATTGTATTTCTTATAATCTAATCTGTTATGTTCTCTTCTATTTTGTTCTGTTCTATTCTGTTCTGTTTCATAATGTCTGCATTTTGTGATGTAGTCTGATTTGCTGGAGTAAAAAAAAAAAAAAAAAAAAACATTGAACTGGTTTAATTTGCTATGCTCAAGCAGACTCCAAAAACACTAACAACCAGAACATTTCTAGAACAGAAAAAAAGTTTTCTTTCTTTTTTTTTCTGTTGTTTTGTTCTGTTCTGTTTTCTATGTTCTCTGCTGTGCTCATTTTTTCTGTTCTATACTATTTTTCATTCTATTTTATTCTCTCATTCTATTTTATTTTCTATTTTGTTCTTTTCTATTCTGTTTTTATTATGATCTATTGTGTAATTTTCACTTCACTTCTATTCTATTCTATTCTATTCTATTCTATTCTATTCTATTCTATTCTTATAGGAGTTTAACTAGTTTATCTGGCTGTTAGCTAGCTGATCTCCCACTTTGGATGACCAAATGTGCCCAAACTATTTTAAAAGCAGCAAAACAGACTGGCTTAACTGGTTTGGTCATGCTAGGAGACCAACTAACCATCTTATATAAGACATTTTTTTCTGGATGCTTTTCTCTGTTTATGACACAGTTGTGCTGTACGCAATTACGCATGTGATGTTAACACATTTCTGACAGCAGTGTATTCGCAGTATGTGTTTGTGTACATCCAGTTGTTAGACAGACAGACATTTTTTTTATTTAATTTTAATTTTTTTTTTTTTTTTTTTTTTTTGTCCACTAGTACATGTTTTCTGTTTAAACACAGGCCTGTCAAACTGGATTGTTTGTATCTGTTTCTAACTGAACAAAAAATGCATGACAAGTTGTCCTGAACATCCAGTTGATCTAGGTTTCATTATTTTTCCTGAAATAGATCATGAATCATCACTTCCTGATATTGATGTTCCAGGTAAACACCAGGCATTCATCCGGTCAGGCATTTGCCACTTTGTAAGCTGTATAGAGACATGTCAAAAACAAAAACAAAAACAGAACAATTATTGTGCTTCAGCTTGAGCCTGTTCTTCAAATTTTGTATTCCGGCCTGGTACAAAATGAGCCCTTAGAACAGACTCACTGTGCGTGTTGTTTTTAATGAGATGGTGCTGAGTATCAACCTCATTCTCTAAAACAGTTGACACGGTCCGGAAACGACATAGATGAGCATAAGGATATTGCTAATGTTTTTTTGGGAGAACAGACCTATTTGGCTACCAGAGAGTTAAGTGAGAATAATATATGAAAGAGGTGCCTTATCACAAATATAACGCATCTACAATCTGGCAGAAACTCTCGAGGGACAGAGATCTGCCATGCAGTCTGGACAAACAAATCTAGTGTAATTGTTTTGTATTGATCTGAAAACTCATTCAAACAGCACTAACATTTGGTACAATGAAAAAAAAAAAAAGTTGCTAAAGAGTAAAAGGGAATGTTTTGTGACACTTAGTAAATCAGTAATAAGAAAAATGAAAGTTAAAAAAAAATCTATGAGTATTTTAATTAGAAAATTCTTTGGATGGTATAAATTTAATTAAAAATGATAGTACTTTTTGTATTTTATATAAAGGATTAGAAAGGATTTAAAGTTCACTTTAAAATGAAAATTTCCCCAAGCTTTACTCACACTCAAGCCATCCTAGGTGTATTTGCACAAAAAAAAAAAAAAAAAAAAATTACAAAAAAAATTATGGAGCAAAACTATTTTCCACATTGATAATATTAAGAAATGTTTCTTGTGCACCAAATCAGCATATTAGAATGATTTCTGAAGGATCATGTGACACTGAAGACTGGAGTAATGATGCTGAAAATTTAGCTTTGCATCACAGGAATAAATAACATGTATACAAGTATATTTAAATAGAAAACAGTTATTTTAAATTGTAATAATATTGCACAATATTACTGTTTTTACTGCTTTTTTGATTAAATAAAAGACATCTTTCAAAAACATTACTGACCCCAACCTTTTGAATGGTAGTAAAAAATAAAGCATATAAAATCAAATATCTTTCTATTAACCAACATCCACGCATCTGAAACTATGATATGTGAGGAAGCCTGATTGAGTTCGAAAGTGACTAACATTTTTCCCCACACTAGTTTCATTTACTCACCCAATTTTGTTGTTCGGTAAACACACACATGAATGACGGCTGATCTGATAGTCCTTCAAATCTGTTTTCCATCCCAAAAATAACACGATGATGCATTCTCACTCTCTACATGTTGAATTCTGTCAGGCTGTGATCGTGTGTCACAGATGGCGAGGGATCAGGATATTCGGATCACGGTGACACACAAACACAGAGTAACATCTGAGACTGAAATGGCTTTATTTGTTACTTGATGTATTGTGAGAAGCTTTGAAAGGAATCATATTAGTGGCCAAACATCTGAGTCATAGCATAATCAGAGCTTAATTTGTATTCACACAGTTCACGGTGGTACTTCAGAAATCCACTCAAAACACCACGTCATGTGCTCGGCTGCACTTATGCTGTTCAGAAACATCTTCACAGTGTTTTGCCATGAGATCTTTTTGGAGATCTTTATAGTCACCCACACAGACAGCACTGCAACTACGATATGGCATGTTTGTGAGATAAACTCCTCCCTCTGTGGCTGTTTATGACGTAAGGTGTGCGCAGAAGGCTGCCTATGAAACACACTACTTACATCCTCTCCTCCTCTCCCACACTCATTCATAATCTAGCTGCCTCACAGTCACTATGAGCGCAGGAGGAATCGCAGTTTGCTCTGGCAGCCTGCTGCACTCTTTAGCAGGTAGGACAAATGTGTGTTGTGCAGCAAATTCGTAAATATTTGAAAAAAAAAAAGAAAAAGAAAAAAAAAAGATTTTTTTGAGAGATATTTTGAATTAAATGTGTTTTTCTTGCTTTAAGGTGGTGTAGAGGAATTCAGTTTTTTAGTTTGTCATTGTATCTGAATGAAGGGTTAATATTTATGCTTTGCATATTTTTCGTGTGATACTTGTTTTCATCGTATTTCTAAGCATCTTCTAATACTGAAGAAACTGTTTGTTGTGAAAGTGTTGGAGAGATCAATGCTTGTGTTTCATATTGTGCTTAGAATACCATATGTGACTTGTTTTAAAATATTAAGCAGCCTTGTGTAAGTTATCTTGCACACCTTGAAGTCTTGAAGTTGCCCGTACAACTGTGTATATATATGAATTTGTTTTAAACACTCTTAACTTCACTAACTGTTTTATGTTTAATAACACTATATATATATATATATATATATATATATATATATATATATATATATATATATATATATATTATATTATATATTATAAAATATGTATGCATGTATGCCCCCCAGAAGAAAATTTGCATAAATCTGGTGTGTGTATATATATATATATGAAGACTTCAGATGCAAAAGCCTCTAAGTGCCATCTGAAATTGTATTCTAAAATAACATTTTTATTTTAAAATGGGCATTCATAATTAAAATCAACATTTAAAATTACTGAACCTAAACTTACGAGCTTGATAAAAATGCTAATTTAAGAAGAAAATTTAAAACCTAGAGGCTTTTGCATCTGAAGTCTTCATATATATTATGCAAATATACAATAGTAACATTTGAAGTGGATCAAAACCTTTCATCAAAGTTAATAAAACCTTCTTAGGACAACTTTGATTAACTTTTTTGATCCACTTAACTTTTTGATAATTTAAATATTTATATATTGCATTTTGTTCCTATATTTATACAATCATATATATATATATATATATATATATGCATAATATGCTTTATATGTATAATTTATATATTTATATTTTTTTCCTATATTTATACAATCATGTTCAATATTTTAAAATAAGTCATGCATGTGCAATATGAAATAAAAGCATAATATTATTGCATATAGAATACAAAGCCTAGTTTTAGGACCATTAATATATGTAGTTAATGTGTGTGTGAGAGAGAGAGAGAGAGAGAGAGAGAGATATTATTTATTTATTTATTTTGAGCCAGGTGGCCTTTCTGTGTGGAGTTTGCATGTTCTCCCTGTGTCTTTTTGACACATTTTGGAGATGATAAATTGTCCAAAGGTGTGAATGCATGTGTGTTTGAGTCCTGAGCAATGCAGCTGTAGTTTTTTACAATTTTTTAACATTAATTTTCCATTTCATGCATTGTACTGGATTTAGCCAAAGGCTAATTTTCATCTGCAGTCCCATGGCAAGTCATCACTAACATACTTCCTATAAATGATAAAATAACACAAAACTATTTCTACATATAATAAAACATACACATAATGGGGAGGATTGGGGAAAGACCTGGCAACTTACCCCGGAAAAATCATCAATCAATTGCGTATGGCGATAGATGGCTCATAGAATCACCAAGAGTAGGATACGACTGAAATTGTTAACTCTCAGGGGTCAGCGGTCGCACCGGCGATACCACCTCGGTTTTTTTCTTACCAGTGCGAAAGAGACTCAAAATACTCTGAGTTATACATCATTCTAATCTGTGAAATGTCTTCTTTTATTTGTGTACACTCACGGTAAAAACAAAATGTGCTTTTTGCAAAATAAAGAAAACTAACATGATGTTTCTCTCTCTCTGAGTGAAGTCCATTCTGAAGTCCTCAGAAAATGAACTGTAACTTAGCGAATACTTATCACACAAACATGAAACATATGACTAAAGAAACTTTGAAATGCCGGGTTTTAAATAATGTAAGTCAAATCAAAAACAAATATTCTCTGTTCATGTAATCTGTATGAAAAGAGAGACATGTCAGTCTTTCGTGAGTCACTGCATTATCCGTTAATACAGCCATGCTCACAGTGAGCGCGCAGCATGCGAACGCAAATTCTGAGGCGATCCATGCGAAAACAGCCAACGCCCACATCAGCTCGAAATAATGCATCAAGCTTACTTGTTGTTTCATCATTTTGAGATGCGGTGAGGAATAATTCTAAAAGGATTTACCTCAGAGGAAGAGCGTGACTAGCTTCAATTGACCTTTCGCCGGGAGTTTGATTGACAAGCGATCTAACCAATCAGAACGCTGCATCCGCCATTTTGTCCGACAAAGCAGCCAGTAGTTACAAGATTAACCTCGGTGGAGTAAAACTACAAAAATGGTGTGTATTGACATCTTTCCGCATTTGAAACAACATTCATTCTCATGTTCATGGACAATAGGAAGAGATGATCGGTTTTTACGAGCGGTTGAGCTGAGGATCTACAGCAATCTGTCACTACCATGGTCACGACACATTAAAGAGCAACAAAACGGCTTTTATTGTTTGAATTTCTTTAATAACTACACGGTTTGAAAGCTGGGACTTTGTTTCATATCATAAGTAACCTGCTCTGTCTTGTCTGTCGATGTGTGGTCAGTATCCTCTTTGTTCCGCAATGTATTTTTCACTGCGTGTGGAGTGACAGCGCCAAGGCTTGTCGGAGAAAGCAACAGTAACTAAGGGGGGCGGGGCTCGGCGAAAGGCTAATTCCATTTAGAGGATCAACTTGATCAAGCCGAGGATTGTGAATTAATTTTTTTTATTTCTTCGTGCAAAATATAATGCATTTTTTTCTTTTTTCTTTGATTTAGGGGTGAAGTATGGCTAGGACACTGTCAATAAAATCTTTGACATTTACCAACCTGTTCTTCTGTTAAATTAGCTAACGGTACAGCAGGAAGTCAGCTGTCGACCCCACGGTCAGGCAAATCTCCTAGTCCATCTCCCACCAGTCCAGCCAGTCTGAGGAGACGAAGGGTGAGAACTGTCTCTCTCTTGCATCTGTTGCATTGCACTAAAAAGCCTTTGAGATACCATTTACATGGAACTGACTTATTTACTGTATATTTGCTGTGTCTTTCATTGCCATCAACCAAAACCATCAAGCACTTTCATCTTTCTGTTTGACCCTAATTGTTTTTCAGGTGCTTTAATTTGCCAACATAGTGCCGAATCACACTGAATTGCAACTGAACACATCCGTACTAAAAAATTCCACGTTCACCCAAAATGTTTCCTAGCAACAACAGATAAGCATCTCGACCTGGCTGTGTGCCTGCTCCATTTCCACTCTTTCTGTGATAGACCTAATTCACATGGTCATATGGACATCATTACCCTGTTCTAATAACTGATGGTGTTCTGTTACATTTCAAAGTATTTGTTTGTGTTCTGTAGATTAAACAAGTGAAATTGCACTTTTAACAATAATAAATGTTCTTGAGCTTCAAATCAGTATATTAGAATTCTTTCCGAAGGATCATGTGACATTGAAGACTTGAGTAATGATGCTGAAATTTCAGCTTTGCCACCATAAGAATAAATTACATTTATTAAATATATTCAGATAGAAAACAATAATTTTAAATTGTAATAATATTTCACAGTATTGCTGTTTTTAAGTATGTTTGATTAAATAAATGCAACTTTGGTGAGCGTAAGAGACTATCAAAAACATACAAAATTTCCAAACTTTTGTCTGTATATGAGAACAACAATGCTAAAAAATTAGCAGGTAATAATATTTAAAACAATTTCAAGCAATCGTTTGGCATATGTGTAGATATATATAAGCAGCTGATACAGTCTGGCTAAAAATGTATGTGTTCTTACTTGACATTGTTGAATTTCACCTCACCTGCTCTGCTCCAGTCGTAAATATTCTTAGCACACCCAAACTGTTTCCATAGAAACTGACCTTTTATTTCCCTCTGTAAAACCTCTGGTCTATGGTGCTACAAAAATAATGTTTTTATATAATAATTTGTTTAACAGTATTTTAAATGATCATGAGAAATGAGTTAAGGCTCAAAAAAAAAAAAAAAGTTGTAAAATGACCATCGTTCTCTGTAATGTCTCTGACAGGGCTCTCAGCACAGTGGCTCCTCTCTCTCTCTGGCCTCCACCAAGGTGTGCAGCTCCATGGATGAGGGCGATGGGCTGGGAAGTGAAGGTGAGGAACTCTGGGAAACTTTGACTAAAGTCTAGTCTGTTTTATCATCTTCTTCATCAGAATGTTACATCTTTTTCCTTCTAGCTGAGCTGATGGAGGATTGTCCTCAGGTTCCTGCTTCCATAGCCGAGCGGTACAAAGTGGGACGAATGATTGGCGATGGGAACTTTGCCGTGGTCCGAGAGTGTATGGAGAGATCCACAGGCCGAGAGTACGCTCTGAAGATCATCAACAAGAGCAAATGCAGGGGGAAGGTGAGATGGCTTTAATATATATATGAATCCGGTTCGGTGATGAAAATGCATACATGATATGTGATGTTTTCCCACATCACACAAAATATTAATGCTAGATCGCTGTTGCATTACATTGCATGGCTTGTCTGTGGCTCACAGGAACACATGATCCAGAACGAGGTGTCTATTCTTCGAAGGGTTAAGCATCCTAACATTGTTCTGCTGATTGAAGAAATGGACACATACACTGAGCTCTACCTGGTCATGGAGCTGGTCAAGGTGAAACATCTGACATTTACATAGTTTACATACAAGTCAAGGCTCCAGACTGTGACCAAATGGTTGTATTTTGTGACCTTTTTTCCAGCCGGTGCGACTAAATTTTGTTACAGGTTGCACAGGTGTGACCACCATGTTACCCATCTGATAAGAGCTGCCATTTCTGTTGCATATGATATGAGAGACCTCAAACGGCAGACGAAATGAAAGCTACTCGTTTGAGCTGCAG
Organism: Chanodichthys erythropterus; assembly: GCF_024489055.1. Taxonomy (NCBI): domain Eukaryota; kingdom Metazoa; phylum Chordata; class Actinopteri; order Cypriniformes; family Xenocyprididae; genus Chanodichthys; species Chanodichthys erythropterus. Next base: position 24,511,271 of record NC_090237.1, read on the forward strand.
CGTGGAGCATTTATCAGCTCGGACCAATAATAGACAAACGCAGCAGCTAATCTCGAGTGCACAACAGCGTTGCTACAGAACGCTTGAAGATCCAGTGAGAAAGCATTTGAATTTGCCGCAGAATTAATAACATCGCTGCGATATCTAGCATTCAATTTCAATTCAATAGACCAGGGTCTGTATTCACAAAACATTTTATCTTACCACTAAGAGCTCTTAAGTAGCAGTAAAAGTTCTTAGTTAAGAGTTTTCTCTTAAATCCTAATCACAAAGCTGCTGAGGACAACTTTTCAACTTTCACCTCGTTGCTATGGATGATGTCTACACGCTTACTAACTATGCCCACAGTGATTGGCTGATGGGGGAGGAGTCTTTGTCAGCGATTTAATCATAGAAACATTGTAGAATGTCGGTATCATGTTTCCATTTTAAAATGCAAATGTTGCCCTATTCAAAAAAGATTTTTGTTTAATAAAAATGTTGCTTTATTCAAATAAAACGTTTAAAATGTAGGCTAAGTGTCACTAATTAAACTAGTATATGTTCAGATAATTGTCAGCCTCTTATATGTCTGCATCTCGAGAGATTGCAGAATTAAAGAGACAAATATGGTTTATAATCAAAGTTTGGGAGGAGTGCGTTCAAACTGTCTATCTAATCAGCTCGAGAGGAGGTATATATACACAGATGAGAGCTGACTCACCTATAGTTACCTTGACAGTTTTCTGCATCCTTCCGCCACCCCCGTACGAGTTTACATATTTACTTGAACTCTGGGTTCGGGATAAATAAATTCCAAGCTCAGAGGCCTGGATCCCCTTGCAGCATGCAAAATACGCTTATTATATATTTCTTTTACTCTATTCGATCATTTGTAAATGTGAACTTGTGAAAACAACTGCCACAGATAAACAGACATTATTTATTTGTTTATTTATTAAAGATTTATTTTTGGCATTTTATCGTAGATTCCAATCTATTATTACATATTAAATATTTATTGCATTTATGAGGAAAAGGTTCAGCACCCAAGGCTCTATCACTATTCCCTCAGTGGTATTCAGTGTCTTTGGGTGGATTGCTGAGGCGGATTGGCAGCAACCGCCATTAGGACTGTTTGTGATTTGGTCTTAGTGACACTTGACTACTCCTAACGTTTCACAGATTCGGGAGATAGTTTTAGTGCTAAAATGCTTTGTGAAATATACTTAGAGCAAAAATTTGGGTTATCGGTTATCGTCGGGACGGTAAGAAGGCCGAGGCGGGAGGGGGGGCTGAGGTCTGTTCAGTCACATTCATCAAAAACAGCGGATTATCTGTGAATCCCAGCTGTCTGATGAAAGTTTGTAAAAGTATCCGGTGTAGAACGATCTCTTTAGAATCCTTTATATCATCGTTTTAGGAAATTTAAATAAGGAGACCGAGCATATTGTATATTATAACAACCATGTAATATGCATTTGCGTGACGAAGGCATTAGCTAAATGTATGACTGTAATGACACTCGAGATTGAGCGAGTGAACCGCTGTAGAGTTAGAGGCGGCGCCACGCTTGGTGCGTCATCGACAGTTATATAGTGTTAGGGGAGGGGCTATGCTCGGGGGACGATGTGCATCATCAGACCCTCGTTATAGCTCCGCCCAAAAAATCCTGAGCAGAGACTTGGTGAAAAACTGTTTAACGCTCTAACTTCACAATTAAGCATTACACAATTCACAGACTTTGTAATGTGTTTTAGCAATACATTTGTAACATTTATAAAGTGTTTAGAAAGAATTCTCAGAATTGACTTTACAGGGACTTTAAGATGTTTTGTGAATACGGCCCCAGATATCAGATCCAACAGCGTTGATGTGGAAACCAGGAGAAACATTGTGCCATGAATTAACTAGTTAAAGAAGGCTTTTCAGCCCACAAATCACCAACTTTCACCATAGATTTAATGTAGTAACGCTAACTGTAACCATGGTATTGTGGCAGAAGTAGTTGAATGTTTTTACATTATTCATTTCAGGGTTTCTACAACCTTTTGAGAGTGAAATTCAAGCACTTTTCAAAGACTTTCAAGTGCTTCACAGAATTCTTTCCCAGCACTTCAAAGCTCTAAATGTGAATAATTGCGTTGCATGTCGATTTAAGATGTGGCCCTAAATTTTCTGCTTGCACTCCTAAAATGTTGAATAGGGTGCTACAGTGATTCTAGTAAAAAAAAAAAAAAAATCAAAATAAAAATATCTGCACTGTGAATTGTAAGCCAGTAAGTTTTTTTTTTTTTTTTACTCAGCAACGATGCATTAAACTGATCAAAAGTAACAGTAAATAAATGTATAATGTTAAAGAAGATTTCTATTTCAACTAAATGCTGCTTTTTCAAACTTTGTTCACCAAAGAATCCAAGATAAAAAAAATGTATTATGGTTTACATAAATATAATATTAAGCAGCACAAGTGTTTTCAACAGTGATAAAAAATGTTTCTTGAGCACCAAATCAGCATATTAGAATGATTTCTGAAGGATCATGTGACACTGAAGACTGGAGTAATGATGCTGAAAATTCAGCTTTGCCATTAAAATACATTTTAAAATATATTACAATAGAAAATGGATCTTTTAAATTGTAAAGATATTTCATAATAGTACTGTTTTTACTGTATTTTGTTCAAATAAATTAAGCCTTGTTGAACATAAGAGACTTCTTTCATATGCTTTATATGCTTTTTTATTTTACTTCATAGAATATAAAACTGACTACTTTTCAGTAAAGTATTTTAGGTTGAATTCAATTTTACTTCTCAGATATTGTCCCTGAATGAGCAATGAAATTGTGTTTGCATGAACAGGGTGGAGACCTCTTTGATGCCATCACCTCCTCCAACAAATACACAGAGCGGGACGCCAGCGGGATGTTGTATAACCTGGCCAGCGCTATCAAATATCTGCACAGCCTTAACATCGTTCACCGTGACATCAAACCTGAGAATCTCCTGGTGTGTGTTGAGAGTATATGTGTCACTACAAGTCACAGTGTTACTTTCACAACTGACACTCAGAACTGAGAGATGCAATATGTTTGTTTTCCTCCTCTCAAGTGAAGAAACCTTAAGAAACCATTCTTACACAAGCTTTAGAACAAAGATAGCTCAACTCAATACTGGACCTAGTTTATGCATCTTATCAGACACAACACTGGATTGAAATTTGTGTATTTCTGTAACAATAGTATGAAGAACACAAGGCTATTGTTTCCAACATTTGAGCTTCCCCTTCCAACACCTACGAAAATATTTAATATTATTTATTTGAATTATAATGCATATATTTCAATTTATTTTAAACAATTACATATTCCATTTACTTTCATTTTAAATTATATTTTAATTCTAATTTTATTTTTAAAAAATAGATCTATTTTATGAACCTACATAGCAAGTATTTTGCATTTATATGTGTTCCAGGTGTATGAGCACCAGGATGGGAGCAAATCTCTGAAACTGGGGGATTTTGGCTTGGCAACAGTTGTAGACGGTCCACTTTACACTATATGTGGCACCCCAACCTATGTAGCTCCAGAGATTGTCGCAGAGACCGGGTAAGGGAATGGGAATATGTTATCCAAATATGGTCATATTCACAACAGAGTATGAAAACCAGAATACAAGTCTAGAATATAGCTTAGTCATATTGTGTTTTTTCTCTCCATGTTACAGGTATGGCTTGAAGGTTGATATCTGGGCGGCTGGGGTCATAACATACATTCTGCTTTGTGGCTTCCCGCCTTTCCGTGGGTGAGTTCAGCATCATTGTAAGTTAAAGTCAGCATGAAACAGAGGTTGCGATAGACTTATTGAACAAGAAAACAGTTTGAAACGGGGCATAACCACCATAGACATTGAGAGGGATAAGTCCCCTCCCATATTTTACAAATTGTTTCCCCCAATAATTGAATTCTTGAATTCTCTGAAAGTATCAGTTTGATGTTGAAAGAGAGTGAGGTAAGATAAAAGTAGCAAAACATTCAAGACATCAACTGTTTTGCGATAAAAATGGCCATTTTGAATTGAAAATGTGCTTTTACGTGATTCATGTAACTGAGTGTGACGAGAAAGGAAACGACGAGACAAGAAAACGTTATGTTTTCAACATATTAGGTTGAACATGTTACATAGCCTACAAATAAAAGTACATGTGTGCACATTTAATGCTAATATTATTTGCCAATATTTCAAAATTATTTTTTCCCCAACTAGAATTAGACCTAGAATTTCTTTCACTGTTCTGTTTCTTGATGCTTTATAAAAAAAATGTTCGAAACATGGTTAAGGCCTTGGTTTGAATTGTTGGGCGGGGCTTGATTTTGTCGATCAGGAATCAATTGGATTGTTGTGGTTTGCTATTGGTCGATCTTGTGTGAGTTACAGGTTGCCCCACCCTCGCACCAGTAAATGCATCATCAGAGAAGAGGAGATGTTACTAAAATAAATTATTTTGTTTAAAGATTATGAGAATTTCAAAAAAATGACATATAATATAACTTTACAGGTGAAATTATATACAGTACAAGCAGAATGCAGTTAAATTGTGATGTCTCACTCCCTCTAGTGGCCGTTTTCTATAATTCTATTTTGACCTGCACATCTACAGAGGATAGATGCTGAAAGCTTTACCTTCAGTTTTTATTGCAACAGCACAATACATATTTATGAATATTCAAATACTCTTTGCATATGTGATCCATTAGGAGCACAGATGATCAGGAGGCTCTTTTTGACCAGATTCTGATGGGACAGCTGGATTTCCCTCTTCCATACTGGGACAACGTATCTGACTCTGCAAAGGTCGGTGTACCAAAACAGAGTGTGAAAATTCTGGAAAGAAAAACAAACCTCACTCACTCTTTCTTTCTTACTTTATTTCTGTACAGGCACTTATCACCTGCATGCTACAGGTGGAGGTTGACCAGAGATACACAGCTCTACAGGTGTTAGACCATCCCTGGGTTAATGTAAGATTTTGTTTTATAAGTATATGTACAATTCTCAGACTATTGGTAGGTGAGTGATACATGGAGGTATTGTCTTGTTCTTTCTCAGGATGACAGAATGTGTGAGAATCAACACCAGTTGTCTGTGGCCGGCAAGATTAAGAAACATTTCAACACGGCCCCTAAACCCAACAGCACCACTGCAGGAGTCACTGTCATAGCAGTAAGAATCATCTATATGTTTAAATGTTCATGTTTATCATATTATCCACATGAATTAAGAGAATATTCTCAAATCAATTATTGGTGCACAGACAATCACTTTCCATAATTTTAAGGTGATACTCCCATATTTGTAGTGGACTGTTATTGGCATTAAAGCATTGTATTTTTATCATGTTCAGGTATGTGAGCATTCTCAGAGTGACAGAAAATTGTGTCAATAGCTTTGATGTGAAAAATTTACTGTTTTTAGCTTGCCTTTTGGAACATTATACTTAAATATAGTTTGAGGTATTAAAATATTCAGGAGGCTGTGCTCTTATCTCATAGCTATCCGCTGACTCATCCATCAGCTCTTCTTCTCTCATTCCTCCTCTCTCCTGGCAGACTCCATCCTACTGCTTTCTTATGGCTGTGACATCTCTGATTCTGCTCTCTGCTTATATAATGACTGTCAGCACTGTTGTCAGGAACTGAATCAAATTAGATTCCCCTATTTTTATGTTCTTCATTCATGATTTTTTTGTTTGTGTAGGACAATTGCATAAAATCCTTATGTAAATTTAAAGGTACACTATGTAACTGCTGGATCTCTAGCGTCTCTGCATGTATTTTGCGGAAGAACATTATTTTGGTTTGCTTCGGCTCTGTGTGACTGTGCGGATGAATATTATTATTCTACTGCTCATAAAACATTCACTACTAGGCTTAAGAGAAATAACCAGTTTAGATGGAAAGGATCTCAAGCTAAGTAGCTGAAGATGATACTGTAGCTATACTCATTAATAGACACTTACTTGAAAATAAATTCCAGTGCAGCGCTGCAACAACCATAATGAAATGATAATGCTTTACAATGTCAACCTTTTTCGCTTGTTGTGACAAATGATTCTCAGCCGCTCCCACATTATACACTCGTCAAAGTAGCCAGAGCATCTTTTTTTCTATTTACAGACACGACGAGATGTTTCCCTCGAAAACCATCCCTTCAGGTCTAAAATACAAACTCTTATAATAGGTTTACCAAAGTGAATCAAAGACAGAAACATGTTTTGGAAGGTTTGATATATGTATTAACTCATTATGTAGATTTTGTTCATTTTTAACCAAAAAAAAAAAAAAAAAGGTTACATAGTGTACCTTTAAATAAAATATGATATTTGATATTTGATGTTTTTTTTTGTTTTGATTTTACTTTTTAGTCATGTGTTATACTTTTCTTTATATATATATACTACCAGTCAAAAGTTTGGAAACATTACCTTTTTTAAAGTCTCTTATGCTCATTAAGGCTGCATTTATTTCATAATAAATACAGAAAAAACAGTAATATTGTGAAATATTATTACAATTTAAAATTGTGGTTTTCTATTTTAATATACTTTAAAATGTAATTTATTTCTGTGATGCAAAGCTGAATTTTCAGCATCATTACTCCAGTCTTCAGTGTCACATGATCCTTCAGAAATCACTCTAATATGCTGATTTGATGCTCAGTTATTATCAATGTTGAAAACAGTTGTGTCGCTTAATATTTTTCTGGAACCTGTGATACTTTTTTCAGGATTATATTGATGAATGAATTTATTCAAAATATAAATCTTTTCTAACAATATAAATCTTTACTATCACTTTTTAACAATCTAACACATCTGTGCTGAATAAAAGTATTAATTTCTTTCAAAAAAAAAAAAAAAAGAAAGAAAAAAAATTACTGACCCCAAACTTTTGAACGGTAGTGTATATTGTTACAAAAGATTTCTATTTTAAATATATGCTTGGTATTTTTTTACTTTTTATTCATTAAAGAATCCTGAAAAAGTATCACAGGTTATAAAATAATATTAAGAAGCACAACTGTACATTGATAATAAATCAACATACAATGAAGGATCATGTGACACTGAAGACTGGAGTAATGATGCTGAAAATTCAGCTTTGCCACACAGAAATAAATTACATTTTGAAGTATATTAAAATATAAAGCCATCATTTTAAATTGTAATAATATTTCACAATAGTATTGTTTTTTTCTGTATTAATTATGAAATAAATGCAGCCTTAATGAACATAAGAGACTGTTCAAAAACATTAAAAATAGTAATATTTCCAAACTTTTGACTGGTAGTGTATTTATATATTCAAAAGTTGTAAAAAAAAATTGAAAATACCTTTAAAAGAAGTCTCTACTGCTCACCAAGGCAGCATTTATTTGCAGAAAAATACAGTACAATGAATACAATATGAAATATTATTAGAATTTAAATAACTGTTTTTCTGTTTTAATAAATTTTGATGTAATTTATTTTTATGATGCAAAGCTGAATTTTCAGCATCATTACTCCAGTCTTCAGTGTCACATGATCCTTCAGAAATCATTCTGATATGCTGATCTGCTGCTCAATAAACATTTATTATTATCATCAATGTTAAAAACAGTTGTGCAGCTTAAGTTTTTTGTTGAAAGAGTGATTTTTTTATTATTATTTTTTTAATGAGTATGTCTTACTGACCCCAATATATATATTAACTTTTGCATACTTTGTTTGCACATTGCTTTGCATGTTTACCGTTTCATTAGCTTCATATACAGTTGTTTTTATTTCCCAAACTGAGTGTTTGTATAGGACCGGTGAAACATTATAAACACTTGGTTTGCTCACTGCTACTGTTTTGTAAAACTACCTCTAAACATCACGCCATTATTGAACAGCACTTCATGGCTCAAAGCTTGTGCTGTTTTACATGGTGAAAGTAAAAATCTAATCTATTGAGTTCCACTCATTTCTCTCTGCTCAGCCGGACGAGGGGTTTACCATCAAGCGTTCAGGGTCTTTGGACTGCTACCCGCACCCAGGAATGTATTGGATAAGGTATGCCCACAAAGCGGCTCAAACCACCAGTGTTTCCATGGCAACGTGCTGGCAGTCTCTATAGTCCCTTTCCTTCCACACTTGGCCTCTTGCTATAAAGTGGGGTGATTCTCTGCTTTTTTGCTTTTTTTCATTTATGCTTCTCAGTTCATATTTTGCTTTCTGGTGGTGCTTTGCTGATTTCTGTTTGTCAGTGCTTCACTTTTCCCTTTCTTTGCTCTGTGTTACTGATCTTAGAAGCTTGTACACTTGAAGTGTACACTTACAGTACCCAGCATGCATGACAATGCTGGATATGGGTTACACACTAGTTTGAATGTGCGGCCCTGTGCTGGAGAATGCACTGAATGTGCACATGTACAGTATGTGTTGGTGGTAGAGAGAGTTGCAGAAACTAAAATCTATAATGAAATCGGAACTCAATATTTGGGTACCTTACAAAGATTAGTAACCTTACCAAATCATTCATGAAACACAAGCAGATTTATTCTTGTGTAAATTGTTAATAAAAAAACATTTTCAGTAATTGTTGCATTAAATTGAATGCTATGATTTACAAAAGAAAGATTTACAGAAATTAAACACACACACTGCCAGGCCCCCCCAAAATATTGAATTTATTGAATTAAATGTGAACTTAAAGAAACTAAATCTTTTATTCTGCAAGGATACATTAAATTGACCAAAAAGGACATCAAAGGCTGTTACATTGTTAAAGAAAAATTATTTTGTTATATGAAAACAATGTACTGTATCACAAAAATACAAGTTTTTTTGATTAGTAATAATAATTATTTCTTGTACAGCAAATCATCATATTATAATGATTTCTGAAGGATCATGTGACAATGAAGACTGGAGTAATGATGCTGAAAATTCAGCTTCGCAACACAGGAATAAATTACATTAAAATAACATCAAAAACATTAACATTGAAAACAGTTATTTTAATGCGGAAGAGGATTAGGGCCAAGCAATAATAAAAATAAAAATAAAAACATCTCGAGATTAAAGTTGTTAAATTTCGAGAAAAAAATCATTACATTTCCAGAAAAAAAGTCGAAATAAAATGTTGAGAATAAACTCATTAAATTACGAGAAAAAAGTCATTAAATTTCAAGAAAAAAGTCGAGATAAAATGTTGAGAATAAAGTCATTAAATTACGGGAAAAAAGTTGTTAAATTACAAGAACAAATTTGTTAAATTATGAGATAAATGTCGTTTAATTTCGAGAAAAAAGTCGAGATAAAATGTTGAGAATAAACTCGTTAAATTAAGGGAAAAAACTTGTTAAATTTCGAGAAAAAAGTCGAGATAAAATGTTGAGAATAAAGTCATTAAATTATGAGAAAAAAAAATTTAAATTTCAAGAAGAAAGTCGAGATAAAATGTTTAGAATAAAGTCATTAAATTATGAAAAAAAAATTTAAATTTCAAGAAAAAAGTCGAGATAAAATGTTGAGAATAAACTTATTAAATTACGAGAAAAAAGTTGTTAAATTACGAGAACAAATTCGTTAAATTTCGAGAAAAAAGTCGAGATAAAATGTTGAGAATAAAGTCATTAAATTATGAGAATAAATTCGTTAAATTATGAGAAAAATGTTGTTAAATTTCTAGAAAAAAGTTGAGATAAAATGTTGAGAATAAAGTCATTAAATTATGAGAAAAAAGTCGTTAAATTTAACTAGTTTATTCTCAACATTTTATCTTGACTTTTTTCTCGAAATTTAACAACTTTAATCTTGAGATGGTTTTATTTTTTTATTATTGCTTGGCCCTAATCCTCTTCCGTATTTTAATGTTCCACTACATTACTGTTTGACAAATAAATGTAGCCTGGTTGAGCATAAAAGACTTTGAAAATCATTAAAAAAAAAAATTAAAAATCTTACCAACCCCAACCTTTTGATCAGTATAGTGTACGTAGCCTATATATAATGTACATACCATTTATATTATATATAATTACACAAACAGATAAAAAATGCAGGAAATAAAATCAGATAAAGATAAAGAGTTCTTGTGCTTAGATATAATGCTCGGTGCACTATATCTAAATGGTTCACTATCACCACCATATTTGCTTGTTTTTACACTTTAACCACAGTTCAATGTTAAAGGGATAGTTCACCCAAAAATTAAATTTTGTCATCATTTACTCACCCTTAAGTGGTTCCAAACCTGTATAAATTTCTTTGTTCTGTTGTACACAAAGGAATCTGTTTAGTTACAAACATTCTTCCAAATATCTTCCTTTGTGTTCAACAGAACAAAGAAATGTATACAGTTTGGAACCACTGAGTGAGTAAATGATGACAAAATTTTAAATTTTGGGTGAACTATCCCTTTAATTCAAAGACACAGATTTTGATCTGTCTTGGAAAGTCACACTGTTTAATTAAAATCCCCGTACAAATGAAAACCTGTTTGTCTCTGCACCTATCCGAACTCTCCCCCTTTGATACCTGAGGAGTCATTAACAATCCCATGCTCTCGTGTTCCCCAGAGCACCCCTCTTGATAAGGAGAGGCAGGTTTTCAGACGAAGACGCCACCAGGATGTGAAAGCCACCGCTGCCCGCAGCACCCAGAGCACCTTCCCCTGCAGCCCCGCCACCGGCCCGAGCCTCTCTCCGGCGGACTTCACCTCAGAGTCGGAGGACATTTCCCCCAGCTCGGCCGAGACGGTCCGCTCACCGACATCGCCGTTTTAAGCCCACACCCAGTCATGGCAGAAATGAATGGAAAATGACCTTTAAGTAAAAGGTAAATTGACTTGTGAATAGAAAGGATGACAGTTTTTGAAATCGAATGTTTTGCTACATGGAACCGATGCGATTAGCTAGGAGCGGATGGGCTGGTTTTCTCTGTTTAAATTCTGTGAGGGTAGCAGCACACCTGAACAGGTGTAAAATAATTTCATGCTTTTAGCAGTTTTTCATTGTCATTGTTTGAGAGTTTTCTCTTCATTGTGACTACATGTTTGGTGCTATATGAGGTTTTGTTTGTAGACCATAGCTGCATCTGGAATCGCATATTTCACTACTATTATAGTTGGTGGAAAAAAAGTATGTGACAAGTACGTCTGAATTCACAGTACTCATAAATGTAGGCAAAAAGTACCCGTATGACCCACTTCTTCCGGTGAGATTCTGAAGTTTACTATCCCATGAGGCAACGGGAGAGGATTTGTGAATGGCAGTGAAAGAGACACAACTGACGCTGGTAGGTCATGTGATAGTAACATGGCATTATTCAACATTCATACTACGCATTCAATATATAACATACTTTTTTAGCGTTCGTAAAGTAAATACTTATTCATAATAAGTACCTACTCGAGAGTATGCGATTTTGGACGCAGCCCATACAATCTGCCTTTGTATCCTATCTAGTACAGTAAACCGCCTCTCTTTTACACCCTCTAGTGTTTGATAGAGAGTAATGCAGCCAAACCTACCACTCTGTTTCACACTCTGTGATCACACACACACATCTGTTTGATCCCAATAATAAGCCTGCAAAGTCTTACCATGGAAAAAAAAAATAATTTATGTGGGTTTTTACCTTTTGTATGAACTTTATATATTTTAAATATTTTAGGTTTATACATTTTATTTTAACCTGATAACTATTTGCATATTTCAGCATTTCTGAGAAACATGTTGGTTTCTGTCTGTCGGTTAGACATTAGAATGTTCTTTATAAAATGTGTATAATGCCTAAGTAGTTGATGATTTTTTGATGTATGCGGCTGTAGAAATGCTTTGTTTGAACTCAGTGCATTTCAAATAATTGGTGCTTGTTTAAAGGAACACACCACTATTTTTGAAGATAGACTCATTTTCCAACTCCCTAGAGTTAAACAGGTGAGTTTTACCATTTTCGAATCCATTCAGCCGTTCTCCGGGTCTGGTGGTACCACTTTTAGCATAGCTTAGCATAGTTCATTCAATCTGATTAGACTGTTAGCATCGCGCTTAAAAATGATGAAAGAGTTTTGATATTTTTCCTATTTAAGACTCGACTCTTCTGTAGTTACATCGTGTACTAAGACCGACAGAAAATGAAAAGTTGCGATTTTCTAGGCCGATATGGCTAGGAACTATACTCTCATTCTGGCGTAATAATCAAGGTACTTTGCTGCCGTGGCCCATATGGGTCATACGCAGCGCCAGAAAATAGTCCCCAGCTAGGTAACTTCCAACATGACCGCACTAAGTTTGTGTAGTTGCAGCCCACAAATTGGGTAGTTGCTGCGATTAGCCATGGTTATGTGTGTTGTAAAGGGCTGTGGTCACGTTGGTTGTGTTGACGAAGTTAGCCTATTTTCAGGCGCTGCGTAATATCATTCCTCCTGCTGCAGCCATGGAACGGCAGCAAAGTTCCTTGATTATTTCGCCAGAATGAGAATATAGTTCCTAGCCATATCGGCCTAGAAAATTACAACTTTTCATTTTCCGTCGGTCTTAGTACACGATGTAACTACAGAAGTTGAGTTTTAAATAGGAAAAATATTGAAACTCTTTAGTCATTTTTGAGTGAGATGCTAACGGTCTAATCAGATTCAATGAACTATGCTAAGCTATGCTAAAAGTGGTACCGCCAGAACCGGAGATCGGCTGAATGGATTCGAAAACGGTCAAACTCAACTGTTTAACTCTAGGGAGTTGGAAAATGAGCCTATTTTCAAAAAATAATGGTGTGTTCTTTTAATATGTATGACGTTGAATGACTAGAATCTTGTCAGTGCAACCATAGATATATATACATAGATGCCTCATTAGCTGTAAGCCATCCGCCATATTGGAAAGCGGATTCGTCAGCACTTGATAGCAAGTTGACTGAGCGTCTGCAACTGTAGTTATATGCATGAATGAATAACTATATTCAGCAGATGATTTTGCTAAACTAACACAATACAACAAGATGAAGGCGTCAGGTAACATGACATTAAAAAGTTACCACAGTAAAGGTAAAAACATTAAAAAGTACTATAGTTAAAACCTGTAATATTGAGCTAATACATATAAAAACACAAACCAACACATTCTAACCTGAGAAAGGTTAGCCCATTTCATGGGGAATTTAAATTTCACAAGCAGAAGCTGCGCAAAGTTGTGGCATCATTGATTCTTAAGCTGAATTCACACAGGACGTCGGCATCGACACTTGATGGAGGGCATGTCTGAAGCTTGGTGTTGACGCGACTGTCATAGTGACACTAGCCAGTCACATTATTTCCCAGTGTTGCATAAACCCAATTGGCTAGCTTCTGCACTACGGTATTTGCATAAGGCGATCTGATTGGCTGACACCTGTATTGGTGCTTCGACACGACGCAACAGAACCCACAATTCAGTGAGAAGCGTTAACACAAGACACCCCGTGTGAATGCATCGTTACTGTGAGTGACAACACGCTGACCATTCCAAGATGGCGGGCACGGCGACGTGTCTGGAGCGGTCGATTGTGGCATCTATGTAGACAGATCTATGAGTCCAACTGCTGCTGCTATTATAAAATTTCTTCATCAGTAAGTTCGGATCTGTCAGTTTCACTCTTCATCAAGACAAATCTTCTGCTTCTTCCTGGAATTTGCATTTATTGTCAGAACTCACGCTAATTTACGGTTGACAAGAGAACTGAATGTAAGAATTATTTAAAAAGTGTAATGTAAAGGAAAACAAAGACATGTTAAATGTATGCTAGTGATTTTAAAGAGTACATCACGACTAAGATTGTACATATTTGTCTTTTTTTAAGTTGAATGTAATATTGTAGTCAAAATAATGTTTTTTGTTGTTGTTTTTTGCATTCAGAATTGAACTAACAAAAGGTCAGTTTTAATTTGAATGTATCATTTGTTGTTTTTGAAATACGACACCACAGAATGAACGGAATCATTTTATGTGGCAGAGGCAAGAAAAATGGTACATAATTATTCACTTTTTTACAGAAGAGGATTAGGGCCAAGCAATAATAAAAAAATAAAACCATTTCGAGATTAAAGTTGTTAAATTTAGAGAAAAAACTCATTAAATTTAGAGAAAAAAGTCGAAATAAAATGTTCAGAATAAAGTCATTAAATTATGAGAAAAAAATCGTTAAATTTCGAGAAAAAAGTCGAGATAAAATGTTCAGAATAAAGTCATTAAATTACGAGAAAAAAATCGTTAAATTTCGAGAAAAAAGTCGAGATAAAATGTTGAGAATAAAGTCATTAAATTATGAGAAAAAAGTTGTTAAATTACGAGAACAAATTCGTTAAATTATGAGAAAAAAGTTGTTAAATTACGAGAACAAATTCGTTAAATTATGAGAAAAATGCCGTTAAATTTCGAAAAAAAAGTTGAGAAAATGTTGAGAATAAACTCGTTAAATTACGAGAACAAATTTTCTCCTAATTTAATGAGTTTATTCTCAACATTTTATCTCGACTTTTTTCTCGTAATTTAATGACTTTATTCTCATAATTTAATGACTTTATTCTCAACATTTTCTCGAAATTTGACATTTTTCTCATAATTTAACGAATTTTGTTCTTGTAATTTAACAACTTTTTTTCTCGTAATTTAATGACTTTATTTTCAACATTTTATCTCGACTTTTTTCTCAAAATTTTACAATTTTTTTCTCGAAATTTAACAACTTTAATCTCAAGATGGTTTTATTTTTTTATTATTGCTTGGCCCTAATCCTCTTCCGTACTTTTTAACTTAAGATTGCAAAACACAATTTAAAAAGATGATTGATTTTTAAAATACATTTATTCATAATTGTTCAAATTCCAACATAGGGACCCATTTTATATTAAGTATCTTAAACTACTAGACTATGTACTAACATTTATTCATTTTATACAATGTACTTATTGTGTAGACATGTTTTCACATTTTAAAAATACCTGCATGTAATTTCTGTAATCACTTAATCAATTGTTTAATAACACTGTTGACCCAACCGCTAATTCTACTCTTAAACTGAATCATGCCACAAAACCTGTCCTCACCTCACCTCTCCCACCTCAAAAGCAGCAAAAGTGTTTTGCAATACAACATGTACGCAATAAGTACTTTTATTGCGCAGTATATACATAATATTATTCTGCTGTAAATACTTAGAGGTTAAAGACGGCTAATATAAAGTAAGATCCAAGTTAACTATTAAATTGATCTGGGCTCAAAAATTCTTACGTTTAGACATTTTATTTTCATCCCTTTGTGTTTTTCTTGGATTTTGCACACTTGCTGTAAAGGACCGAGTGTGTCAGTCTTGCATGTGTTCTGAGTAATAATCATTTTAATACCCATTTACTGTACCATCTGTACATGTTGACCCCATCCACACACAAATAGTCTCAGTGAAGACCAGTCTTGGTTATGTTTGTTGCTTCTCAATATTTAACATTGTTAAACAGCTTATTGAAGCCTCCAGCATGTAAAGGCTTCCGGTGACACCATGAAGGGGTAAATGAAAAGCACAAAGGCTAAAAGAGTAGTTCTTTAAGGCATAGCATGTATTTGCTTTTTAACTAAAAAATGTATCTGCTGTATTTGCTTGTTTAGACTAGAAAACAATCCATGATCAACCTATTTTTGAATAGGATGTAGATTGTCATTATAATAAAGGAAATAATCTACTGTAGCTCATATGCAAAATTCAGTGCACGAGCATTGATTACACATTGTATATTTGTATAGATGTATATCCATCGCTTGTCCATTGTCTCTCCCATCAAATGTCATTTAGGCTTGACTTCCTGGAAGAAGAGCCTTCGCTTCCAAGTAGCATTGAATAATGGTGCATTCAGCAACAAGCCAAACCTGTGAATAAATGATTCCTCAAGCAGAAACCTTTTTTTTGTGTTTATGTCTGTTTCAATTTATTAAAAATTATTTGTATATTTTAATTGTTCTGCACGTTTTCTGCAATCACAGCAAAGCAGATTAAATCTAGGGCAGGGAATGTTTTTTTGTTATACACTTTTTGTTATACTGGCTCAAACTCTCTCCACATCCTGACACAATTGGTCTAAATATTAAAACATGTATATCTTCTGTGGAAGTCTCAGGACCAAACGATGTTTGTCCAATTGTAGCATTCCAAATGTCACCCTGTGTGTTTGCATTTCTCCACGCAGACATCACACATCATCAGTGTGCTCCATAAAGCTAAGCAGAGCTGTACCAAAGACCAGTGTTGGCCAAAGTTACTTTTAAAAGTAATGCATTACAATATTGTGTTACTCTCAAAAAAAGTAACTACTTCCATTACTTAGTTACTTATTATGAAAAGTAATGCTATGTTACTTTTGTATTACTTTTCCTTATCTAAAAAGTCATTTTTGAAACAGTCATTGACTTACCTAAAGTTATTTTTGCTTGTTAGTATGATTGAATTGACCCTTCGCATTGAGTTTAAAGGTGCCATTGAACGTTTTTTTAAAGATGTAATATAAGTCTAAGGTGTCCCCTGAATGTGTCTGTGAAGTTTCAGCTCAAAATACCCCATAGATTTTTTGTAATAATTTTTTTTAACTGCCTATTTTGAGGCATAATTAGAAATGCGCCGATTCAGGCTGCGGCCCCTTTAAATCGCGCGCTCTCCGCCCCCTCCCGAGCTCTCGACTCTATCACTGCATAAACAAAGTACACACAGCTAATATAACCCTCAAAATGGATCTTTACAAAGTGTTCGTCATGCAGCATGTCTAATCACGTAAGTATGGTATTTTTTTGGATGTTTACATTGATTCTGAATGAGTTTGATAGTGCTCCGTGGCTAAAGCTAACATTACACACTGTTGGAGAGATTTATAAAGAATGAAGTTGTGTTTATGCATTATACAGACTGCAAGTGTTTAAAAATGAAAATAGCTACGGCTCTCTTGTCTCCGTGAATACAGTAAGAAATGATGGTAACATTTAACAGTACATTAGCAACATGCTAACGAAACATTTAGAAAGACAATTTACAAACATCACTAAAAATATCATGATATCATGAATCATGTCAGTTATTATTGCTCCATCTGCCATTTTTCACTATTGTTCTTGCTTGCTTACCTAGTCTGATGATTCAGCTGTGCACATCCAGACGTTAATACTGGCTGCCCTTGCCCAGCCAGCAATGACATGTGGGGCCCAGATGAGGGCTTCATGGGCGGCAAATGTGGGCCCCATTATGGGCTTGCACCCGGGATCCACATTGGGGCAAGCCGTGGAAGCCCAGACGTACTAAAAGTGGGACCTGTAAGGGTACTGCATGGGTCTTAATTGGGCAATTCATGTCAGACCCATTTGGGCCCCACCTGCCCAAAGGGGTCCAAAGTGGGCTTTGCAACATGGCTACACAGATGGGCTTTAAATGGGATCTGTAAGAGTCTTATGTGGGTCCTAATTGGGCAATTCATGCCAAACCCATTTGGGCCCCACCTGCCCAAAGGGGTTTAAAGTGGGCTTGCACCCGGGATCCACATGGGGGCCAGCCGTGGATGCCCAGATGGGTTTTAAGTGGGATCTGTAAGGGTCTTATGTGGGTCCTAACTGGGCAATTCATGCCAAACCCATTTGGGGCCCACCAGTCTGAAGGGGTTTAAAGTGGGCTTGCACCCGGGATCCACATGGGGGCCAGCCGTGGATGCCCAGGTGGGTTTTAAGTGGGATCTGTAAGGGTCTTATGTGGGTCTTAACCGGGCAATTCATGACAGACCCATTTGGGCCCCACCTGCCCAAAGGGGTTTAAAGTGGGTTTGCACCCGGGATCCACATGGGGGCCAGCCATGGATGCCCAGGTGGGTTTTAAGTGGGATCTGTAAGGGTCTTATGTGGGTCTTTGTGTCAGACCCATTTGGGCCCCACCTGCCTAAAGGGGTTTAAAGTGGGTTTGCACCAGTATTTAACCGTGAATGCCCATATGGGCTTAAAGTGGGCTCTGTAAGGATCTTATGTTGGTCCTAACTGGGCAATTCATGCAAGGTAAGCCCAACCATTCATTTAAGGAAACAATCTAAGAAAAATTAAAAATGAAGAATGACTGTAAGTACAAGATAAATACAAGACACTTGATGCTTTAAACTGGAAGAAATATATTAAATTGAACAACAAAAATTATCTTTAAAAAACAATGTCACAACATACGGTAAACTATAAAATATATTTAAAAAAATATCTGAAAAAAACCCTCCAAAAATACAATACAAAATACACTCATTATATAATACATTGAACAACAAACATAATCTTTATCAATTAAAATTTTACAACGTACCGGTAAATAAATAAAAAAATATATATTTTTAAAAAAATCATCTCTCCAAAAAATACATCCAAAACAGTCATGGCGTTTGTGTTGATGTTCTTTTTTACCCATAGATATATGAGCAATATCACACTCGTAGCCGTGCGATATGGCTGTATATCCGCACGCTGTGATTCGTCCGTAGGTAATCACTGCGTGCTGATATACAGCCATATCGCACAGCTACGAGTGTGATATTGCATTTATACAACAGTTCGACGGCACGACTTCGGTAAAGTTGGTTTTATATTTGCACATTCGGACTTATGATAAATTCAAACTTTCCAATAAATGTGCAATAAATTAACCCATACGGTGAAAAAAAAATATTTTCAAATATATTTTTAAATATACAAAAAATGGCCAAAAAATATATTTGCTATAAATATATTTTCACATATAAATATATTTTCTAAAAATATATTTTTGGCCATTTTTTGTATATTTTAAAAAATATATTATCAAATATATTTATACAAATATATTTTCCTAAAATGTATTTTTTGGCCATTTTTTGTATATTTAAAAAAAAATATATTTTCAAAATATATTTTACAAAAGCATTTAAAAATATATTTTGCCCTACATATATTTCAACCCAAGAAAATACATTCACGTCACATTTGAAAAACCTTTATTTGTTGTCTATAACACGTGAACATTTGAATAAAAATCAGCAAGGAACATACTTTACAATGTTCAAAAAATTAACTTTTTTGCTTTCAAGAAGTCTCAGTTTCCCCACGTCAAATCCTCAAAGCCTCTTTGGACACATTTGGAAATCTCTTCTTGACTGTGAGACAAAAATCAGTTATTTTTTTAACAATGTTTCTAGTAAATTTTCCTTTCACTAAGTATTAACTTACCGTATATATGGCTGCCATGGTTTCCTCATCAAGGGCACTTCTTCTCTGTCTCTACCACTGTACTCATACAAAAGACAAAACACAATAGACCTTTTTCACACTTCCGGGTTTTTGGCTTCCGGAATGAGCCACGCAGTGTAAAAGATTTTCCGGTTACAGTGATAGATAGCCTCGATCAGAACCAGTTCGGGAATCAAAGTCGTTTTACGAATTAAATTTCTTGAAAATGTTTGAACGGCCTTGGTGAATTATTGGTGAGACTACAGAGCTCGCATTAAGAGCTAAATTTAATAAATAATTTGAAGTGATGGCGGTTAAACTGGTTATATTCTTCGTGTATGTTTGGCGCGGCTGTGCATTATCGCGCTCCATGTGCTGTAAAGACAGTGTCTGTGTCTAAACGTGCATACTATGTGACATTATTAATATTCAGTACTATTTAGGGTGGATAGTATGCACATAATGAGATGTATAGAGTGTTTTTAGCGACGTGCTGGGGAAATGATCGACTGGTAGATCCCTTATCACACAAGCCTGATCCTCTGATTCGTGAAGCAGGACTGCTCGCACCATGATATTTCTGGATATAAACACTTCAGTCATCTCTCACTCATTTTCCTGTCATCATCATCTTAAAGTGTGTATTATGCGCAGCATTGTTGTGCTATTGCAACATGCAAAGACTGATAGTTGTGTACAGTGTGGTTTTGGAAATTATGTCTTAGTTTAATCATTTTAATCGATCAGGATTAATGATAACATATGCTTGAATGTGGGATGTGATGCCATATGAGACATGCTATATATTTTTTAAAACGTAGCTATTAAACTCACGACAATATTATGTATCTCACGACTTTATATCCCACATTAAAGTATATATTGGGAGTTAATTTTTTTAATTAATAAATTATATAAATGTTCGTAGTACGTAATACGATCTGGGAAATTGCTGACTGCGTAGCTGCATAGCCTTTGCTGTATGACAGCTGGTGATATAAATCCATCTTCCGGTAAATTCGATCAACGGTCTGAGTGGCTGTATAAGCTACAAACAAGTAGAAAATAATTTATTTGTAGATTATACAAAAGCTATTTGGAAAACAGACAAAACAGAAAAGGTAAGAAGCGATATTTGAGAAAAGAGCATATCAATGTAATAGCCGTAGACGCATAGCGGAACTAACTTTACCCTGCGTCACGTGATTTCCGATTCTTGTGAAAAAGGTCTATTGCTGAACATCAGTACAGGTACAGAGGGCATGCAATTTGTCCTCTAACTAGTTTTGGATTTCCTGATATTTTTGTTTACACTGGAACTAAAACAATTACAGGTATACTGGATTTTAAAGATATTTAATGGGCATATTTTTCAGTACAGTAAAGAAACTGATGATTGAGGAGAGGTCGAATTAGCCTTTCTTTACACTTCTGCATTGCATTTTCACTTTTACAAATGAAGGGATAGTGAAATATCACAAAGTCACTCAGTTAAGCTAACTTAACAAAGGGATACTTACCCTCATGCTGTTCCAGTTGATTATGACATTCTCTTTTTCTGTGGAATACAAACAGAGATATTTAGAAAAATAATCCATCTCTGTGTGTTCACGCAAGAAGGTCAAAAACCAAAGTGAACATGACGGTAATCCACATGACCTCAGTTGATTAATCAACTTCTTCTGAAGTGAAACAATAGGTGTGTTTTTGGAAAATACTGTTATGTTAAATTTGTTACATTACAGATTTGCCAACTGTCCAATATGGGCTCAAAGTCAACATGTTGTAATTTGTGATGTGTTTTAAAGCTTGTGGAATCATTTGGATGTACAGACTTTAAAATATTAGAATTTTTTTAACACACACCTAGTGTTTCACTTCAACTAGGGTCATGTTGACTATTTCATGTTTATTACTGTGAAGCTGTTTTGTATAAAGTGCCACAGAAATGAAGATGACTTGACTATGAACATTATCCTGTACCTGTGACTTGTGGTTCTCCAGCACAATCGTTGGGCTGGTGGGGCAGACAGCAAGTGGACAAGCGTCTTAACAGATGGGTTTTGACCCGCACCTGTTCCAGACAGAAACAGATATTAACACAAGTGCAGAGAACATATCAATTCATAAATTACACAAATAAAATAATATAATTTGCTTAACAATGCTTAATTTAAAAAAAAAAAAAAATCTTCTTCTTAAAGTGTCTCATCATTCTCACCTTGTTGCTGTTGCACAAACCGTCTCTGCTTCTGCTACTGAAAATAAAAAGCAGATTTTTTTCAGTAATGAATGACACATGTAAACCTGTAAGTCGTGACAAATAAGCATCTTCTGTTACAAGCAACTTACTGAATCATTGGCTCAACTGGATAATCGAAAACAACTTCATTAAGCAGAAAGTGAATAAAAATTATAGTAAGGCTTTATTAATAATGATAATAATAATAGTAGAAAAATTGAGCGTATGAAATGCCATTAATGCCAAACCAGCATATGCCTGAACTTTAATAACGAGAAAATAACGTGTGCCTAATTAACAAGTTTAGTAAAACATTAAATTTAGCCAAAAAAAAAAAAAAAACTTACGTTACAGGCCACTATCAGTGACAGGAGCATCATAGATCGACAACAGCAGGCAGCACCGTCTCCCAAACACTCTACAGCTGAAATTTAAAAAGAAAATATTAAACGTTAGTTTTCACTAGTGTCCAAATTAAAAACAACTAACGTTAACTTTAAAACGGAAATCTGAAAATATCAAATGCGTCTCATGTGAGCAAATAAACAAACGGGGCATTAATTTGACAAATAAAGTAAAAAAAAAAACTCAAAGTAGCAATGAACATTACATATGTGAAAAATGACGACTAAAAATAAAGTTATAACGTTAGCTCTTACCTTTTACTCCGAGAACTCCCGGTTGACTGACGACCGTTACAGTTCAAAATGACGCGCATGCGCAGTACTCCAAAAGTCCGTGAGCGTTGCGGTTGCTAGTGGTTTCCCATTCAAATTACATCACAGTTAACATCGTACATCTAGCGATTTTATTAATCCATTTTATTTGATGTAGATCTAAACGCTATATTACACTGACAATAAATTACAATTAAATAAATATATTAATGAATTAATAAGTAATAGACTAAAACACACATTTGTGAGGTGCCATGATTACACAGATCTGTATTTTTAGGGAAGATATGTGAACAAAATGTCAATGTGGAAAATATGTGTAAATTCATGTTTTTCTGTAAGTGTTTACAATTCTTCAAACATAATGGATAGTTTTGTTCGCAAGGCTTTCTTCCACGCACATTTGCATTGTCGACTGTAAGATTGGAAATGTATTTTCTTGCGCCCTGAAATATATTTTTATACATAAATATATTTTTCCTGCCCCTGAAATACATGTTTAAATATATTTTAAGTATATGAAGGTTGAAACAAAATATATTTTGTTATAGAGAGTAGGCAATTACCTGTCTGATATATTGCATTACATTCATTCTTCAAGTCGATGTCCATAATATTATATCCATTATAAAAGTCCGTTTGAATGTCCGCTGAGGAAAGCAATCTTTGTATAACACCACAGGGCTAAAAACAACTTCCTTTGCAAAAGTTCCTTTCAATTTAAAAGTCTCTTGTGCTTCACTGACTCATTCCTCCTGTAAAGTGTTGCTGCCATCTAATGGCGTATTAATGTAACTTTCACTCAATCCATATTACTTACTAATGGACATATTTAAATAAAATAATATTTATTGAACAACAAATAAGCACAATTGTACAGTTCAGTCAAACAAAGCACTAGTTATTTACAAAAAACAAAAACAAAACAAAAAACATTTACGCTTGTATGTGGGTTTTACAAATATTTAACGAATGAAAAGGATTTTAAAGAGCTTGTGACAAAACCTCTTAACTCCACTGGATCCTCAAACTGTCAATCAAACTTCATTACATTATTCCGCCTCCCCTCGTGAATGAAGTGCGCACGCAGTTTGGACATCTCCTCTAAGCAATGCTAAGGTAAATAAAGATCTGATGTTTGAAAAAAAAATTGTAAAGCATTTTCTTTACTCAAAAAACCCTATGTTTATAAAGTTTAATGTTTTACGTATTTGAAGAGCAGAGAAGAGTCTTCGTCTGATATGTCCCGTCTAGTTGAAGCCAATATGCTAGCCTATATATAATGATGTAACATAACGTCGTTTATTATCAAATTTAACATAGCACAATTCTACTTGCTCTGGAACAAATAATAGATTAATAAAGACCAAAGATTGCCTGTTCTATGTACTCAAATTGAATAATGTCTCATGTTTAACCACTATAAGAGCCAGCGGCAAATCCACGAAGCACTGGCCGAGATTAAGCTGTTCTCGGCAGTTACAGAAGCACTGAACGGCCGCTGACGCCCTGGAGCTCACATCTCCGAAAACGTCAAAACAAGTTGTAAAATAGGCGCTGTTATTAAATATGAGTCACATATTTCAGGTCTAAACAACTACATTATCGCCTAAAAACTATTAAAACTGCAGTTTGTGGTACAACAAGTAGTATTTGTAAAGCTTGCGGTTGATTTGGTCGGCCGCCATGACGGTCACTTCAAGCGGAGTGATACAAACGGTGAAAAGATAGGAGGAGTGCTGTTATCGCTGAAATATTGCATGGCTATCAGCCAATCAGATTCGAGAACCAGACAGAACTGTTGTATAAATATATATAAGACCCATATATGTGTTCCCAGTTCAAACCCATGCCAACTTGGCCCATAAATATATCATGCAGGACCCATATATGTGTTCCCAGTTCAAACCCATGCCAACTTGGCCCATAAATATATCATGCAAGACCCATATATGTTTTCCCAGTTCAAACCCATGCCCACTTGACCCATAAAAATTCTATGCAGGACCCATATGTGCATTCCCAGTTCAAACCCATGCCCACTTGACCCATAAATATGCCATTCAAGACCAATATATGTATTCCCAGTTCAAACCCATGCCCACTTGACCCATAAATATGCCATTCAAGACCCATATATGTGTTCCCAGTTCAAACCCATGCCAACTTGGCCCATAAATATATCATGCAAGACCCATATATGTTTTCCCAGTTCAAACCCATGCCCACTTGACCCATAAAAATTCTATGCAGGACCCATATGTGCATTCCCAGTTCAAACCCATGCCCACTTGACCCATAAATATGCCATTCAAGACCAATATATGTATTCCCAGTTCAAACCCATGCCCACTTGACCCATAAATATGCCATTCAAGACCCATATATGTGTTCCCAGATCAAACCCATGCCCACTTGGCCCATAAATATGTTATGCAAGATCCATATATGTGTTCCCAGTTCAAACCCATGTCCACTTGGCCCATAAATATGCCATTCAAGACCAATATATGTATTCCCAGTTCAAACCCATGCCCACTTGACCCATAAATATGCCATTCAAGACCCATATATGTATTCCCAGTTCAAACCCATGCCCACTTGACCCATAAATATGTTATGCAAGATCCATATATGTGTTCCCAGTTCAAACCCATGTCCACTTGGCCCATAAATATGTTATGCAAGATCCATATATGTGTTCCCAGTTCAAACCCATGTCCACTTGGCCCATAAATATGCCATTCAAGACCAATATATGTATTCCCAGTTCAAACCCATGCCCACTTGACCCATAAATATGCCATTCAAGACCCATATATGTATTCCCAGTTCAAACCCATGCCCACTTGACCCATAAATATGCCATTCAAGACCCATATATGTGTTCCCAGATCAAACCCATGCCCACTTGGCCCATAAATATGTTATGCAAGACCCATATATGTGTTCCCAGTTCAAACCCATGCCCACTTGGCCCATAAAAATTCTATGCAGGACCCATTTATGCCCATGTAATCAGCTCATATGGGCTTCCTATGTGGGACTCGTACTACAAAACCTACATGGGACCCGCTGATTTCACCCAGCCAAAGCCCATGCCCACACAGTACCCATGGAACCTGTAGTTAACCCATCTGGGCCCCACGTGTCATTGCTGGCTGGGTGTGTAATGCCTTGAACATGGGCTGGCATATGCAAATATTGGGGGCGTACACTCCGACTGTTATGTAACAGTCGATGTTATGTTGAGATTCGCCTGTTCTTCTGAGGTCTTTTAAACAAATGAGATTTATATAAGAAGGAGGAAACAATGGAGTTTGAGACTCACTGTATGTCATTTTCATGTACTGAACTCTTGTTATTCAACTATGCCAAGGTAAATTCAATTTTCAATTCGATGGCACCTTTAAATGAGAGGTAATCTAACCAATCATAACGCCGAATCCACTGTTTTGTCCGACAACAAAGCAGTCAGAGGATTTAGTAGATTAACGTCGGTGGACTTGAACTTGAAAAATGGTGTGAACTTGCGTCTTTCCACAGTTGAAACAACATTCCTTCTGATGTTCATTCATGTTTATTTGATGCTATAAATTAACTAGTAGGAAAAGATGATCGGTTCACGAGCAGCTTGCGCTGAGGCACTACAGCAATCTGTCACAACACATTAAAGAGCCACAAAATGGTATTTCTTGTTTAAATTTCTTTAAAAATTACAAAATTTGAGACTTGTTTCATATCAAAAGTAACCTGCTCTGTCTTGT
This sequence comes from Chanodichthys erythropterus, assembly GCF_024489055.1. Taxonomy (NCBI): domain Eukaryota; kingdom Metazoa; phylum Chordata; class Actinopteri; order Cypriniformes; family Xenocyprididae; genus Chanodichthys; species Chanodichthys erythropterus. Next base: position 24,537,206 of record NC_090237.1, read on the forward strand.
CTGTCGACACGTTGTCAGTGTCCTCTTTGATCCGCGATGTGACAACATGATGTGTGGCGCGAGAGAGCGGCATGGCTTGTCGGACATAGCAACAGTAAGTAACTAAGGGACGGGACTTTGCGAATGGTCAGTTGGGTCATCGAAGGTCAGCAGCAAAAACATGGGTTAATATAGTGAGATTAAATACATAAAGTATATTTGTGCAATATAACATTTGCATTTTACTCTTTTTATTGATTTTAAGAAATACAGAATGTTTTGTGCAAGCGAGATGAATAAATGCTGACATTTAATCTAGAACTACAATAACCATCATGTTTACACGGCGCACACAACACCTCCGCACTTTATTTCTCTCAACACGGGGACAGGAGAGCTGTCAGTCAATACATGGGAAAACAAAGTAACTTGCATTACATTTTTTGAAAAGTGACATATTTTGTTGTAAATTTAAAAGTTACTTTACTAGTTACTTGGAAAAGTAATCTGATTACATAATTCGCGTTACTTGTAATGCATTACCCCCAACACTGACAAAGACTAGAGATAGTCACAGAGCACCGCAAACAAACAGCAGCTTATGCTGTGTTCACGGCATATCATAATTCAGTAATTATGAGATGGTAACCCTTCACGTTCTACTCAGTCAGAGCAGTTCAGGTCAGGCTTAGATTAAGCCAGGACTAGGCCTGAGTTGAATTTGGATATTTTGGTAGCTTTTATAAAAACGCCTTAGAATAATACACTACTGGTGCGCATCTTGAGACAAAACAATGGCATTGACATATTTTAAAGGAACACTCCACTTTTTTTGAAAATAGGCTCATTTTCCAACTCCCTAGAGTTAAACAGTTGAGTTTTACCGTTTTCAAATCCATTCAGCCGATCTCCGGTTCTGGCGGTACCACTTTTAGCATAGCTTAGCATAGTTCATTGAATCTGATTAGACCGTTAGCATCGTGCTTAAAAATGACCAAAGAGTTTTGATATTTTTCCTATTTAAAACTTGACTCTTCTGTAGTTAAATCGTGTACTAAGACCGACAGAAAATGAAAAGTTGCGATTTTCTAGGCTGATATGGCTAGGAACTATACTCTCATTCAGGCGTAATAATCAAGGAACTTTGCTGCCGTTCCATGGCTGCAGCAGTGCAATGATATTACGCAGCGCCCGTGAGCCCCTGCTTGCACAGGGAACGTGCCTTGCAACCATGGAGATGTTTGTGAGAGACGCTGCGTAATATCATTGCGCTGCTGCAGCCATGGAACGGCAGCAAAGTTCCTTGATTATTACGCCTGAATGAGAGTATAGTTCCTAGTCATATCAGCCTAGAAAATCACAACTTTTCATTTTCTGTCGGTCTTAGTACACGATTTAACTACAGAAGAGTCAAGTTTTAAATAGGAAAAATATCAAAACTCTTTAGTCATTTTTAAGTGCAATGCTAACGGTCTAATCAGATTCAATGAACTATGCTAAGCTATGCTAAAAGTGGTACCGCCAGAACCGGAGAACGGCTGAATGGATTCGAAAACGGTAAAACTCAACTGTTTAACTCTAGGGGAGTTGGAAAATGAGCCTATTTTCAAAAAAAGTGGAGTGTTCCTTTAAGATATATCAGTGCAAGTTATTTTCTGTTAAGACCGTTCAAACATACCTTTTAGTCTGGGACTAGCCTTAAGCCTTGTTTGTGAAACCGGGCAATTGTTTTACTCTCGAATGCACATGTAGCGCACTACACCATTTGTATGCACTAATGCAAGGGAACACCACTCGTTGCAGTACATTTCATCATCTTTTATTATAAATAAAAAGTAGGCTAACACATTTCATCACAATGATTCACTAGGACATACTGAACAGTTTGAACTAAAAAGAAACTAACTTAAACACATCTGCTGAATTAGCAGGCACCATTACTTGCAATGTAAATGTTCCTGATGGAAACTGTTCAAATCAAATAAATCATTTGAAATCTGAGGCATTTCAACATAAACATGACATTAAGGTAAACTCATTTTTAAGGTTTTAAAAATAACCATTGCTCAGTATATCAAATCTAAATGCTATTCTTGTAAATAAAATGGTAACTATATGGCACCGTATTTATTGTGTGGATTGGCAAAAAACTCAATGCTTTGTCTTCTTACAGCAGAATATTTCACATATTTGCACTAAAACAATTAAAAATAGTTTAGTTTCGATAAACTCTTGAGTAATAGATTTGATTTACATTATGCAATAGAATTAAAGATGCACATTAATCATACATAATGTATTGCTTACAGCAGTGATTTTACAATGTTGTTTTCTGTTTACAAGTGCAATTCTGAAAGATCTTGATGGCAGTAGACAATTTAATAGAGTAAAGGAATATAACAAATGATGTTTAGCGCACCCTCTTCATCCTCAAAATATTGTGACATCTTGTGAAAAATAAAAGTTTAACAACTGATGTTTTCTGAGATGTACACGGCTTGATGTATTCGAATGTGATACAGCAAAACAAAACAAAACAAAACAAAAAAATCAGTTAAAAGTGCAAATACTGGTTTAAAAACCTCACTGTTGTCTTCTCATGATGTAAAACCATATATATAATTTTAAATGGTAAAATTGCACAAGAATTACAATGATATTTGCCCAGTGGATCTATTCCAGCACCATCAGCGTTGATCCTCATTTAGTGCTTGACATGTCGAGTATTCCTGGACTGCAAACGATACCAAAACAATGTCTTAACGCTGCATCTTCCATCAAGAAGTCCAGATACAATCTGGCTCACAATTTGAAATCAAATACATCCACAATAGACAAACCATTCATCCTCACATTAGGAGAATGACTGAACGGACATTACAGGACGTCACATTAAAACAAAAGAGCTTCTCTTTTTTTCTTCTCTTTATAATCATATCAAAAAGGATGAACACAGGACAAACAATTCAGTTGCAGAATAGAAAGCAGCCTCAGAGACAAGTTTGAAAGATATTTTACCGCATGAGCTCAGCATCAGAGAAAGGACGTTTTGTTGTTTATTGTTTAGGTAGCTTTTCTGTTCCGAAGGCCTGTTCCGAAAGTGAAATACACTGGAAGCCAGTAGAAAATAAACCTCATAAAAATATTGTTATAGGCTCTATGCAAAGTGTTACTGTCAGTTAAAATGATAGGACTATAAGTAAAGAGGCTGTTTTCAACAAGAATATTGTTGGCTCAGATGACATTTAGATAAAATAATTAGTGAATTTATGAAAAGAAAAAAAAAAAAACTATGCTGGCCTCCATCTGTGCTCTCTCGATTCATTTTCAAGTAGTCATCTCAATCGCTCCTGTGCATGTTTGAGACATGTATACATCTGCTCAAGCAGCTGACATCTCTTAAACCGCTGTGATTTCTTCAACTTCTTTCATTCCACATGTTTTCTGTTGCTACATCACTTCCTGTAATGGCACGTCACCATCCGAGGCTGGTTGGCTGATCGCTCTCAGTACCTGTTCTGATGCTCAAAGTGCCAGCGATTAAAATCAATGTTGAAAGCCACGATGCTACCGGACGCCATGCCCGTGATCAGAGTCCTGGAAACACAGAAGACGGCGTCAGGTTGAAACCAGTTTAGGGTTTGCTTTGTATTTGTGTAGTAAAAGTATACAGTAAAAAGCGAAACCTCTGATCATGTGACAGGTCCATGGCTCGGATCCCGGCGTCACAGCCAGGGTAGACGTACAGCTGCTTGAAGTCACAGGCCTGCCACACCTCCACCACCCCGTTATCTCCTCCAGTCACTAGATTCTGCCCATCACTGCTCAGGAGGACGGCCTGAGTGTATGAAATACTGCTCGTTCAAATCAAAGCACCATTTCCTTTACATTAACACAGTAACTAGAAAGATATTTCCTGTTCTAGGTAGCCAGTTTCCAAATATTATTACTGATACACTACGGTCAAAAGTTTGGGGTAAGTAAGATGTTTTTTTTTTTATACTTTATGTATTAAATTGATAAAATGTGACGGTAAAGATATGTATAATGTTACAAAAGATTTCTATTACAATTAAACGCTGTACTTATAAACTTGCTGAAAAAAATGCATCATGGTTTCCTACAAAATGTTAAAGGATTAGTTGACTTTCAAATGAAAATTTATCCAAGCTTTACTCACCCTCAAGGATGGCTAGGTGTACATGACTTTCTTCTTTCTGATGAACACAATCTGAGATATATTAATAAATATCCTGACGCATTCAAGCTTTATAATAGCAGTGAATGGAAACCAATGAGTCAAGTCAAGTCACCTTTATTTATATAGCGCATTTTACAATGTAGATTGTGTCAAAGCAGCTCTACATTGATAACTGGTACATAATTTCTCTTAAAGAATAGTGTCAATGCAGGCAGATTAAAGCACTGTTGAATATCAAATGTCAAGTGTCCCCAACTAAGCAAGCCAAAGGCGACAGCGGCAAGGAACCCAAACACCAACAGGTGGCAAACAAGTCGGGAGGCCAGTTCTCCTCTGGCGAACAGTGCTTTGTTATGATTCAGGTTGCTATCATAAGTCTGATAGGATCGCAACATTCAAAGTATTTGATTATGAGCTGAAGAAAGTGTCTCCATCCACATCCATCCATCATAAACATACTCCACACGGCTCCGGGGGGTTAATAAAGGCCTTCTGAAGCGAAGTGATGCATTTGTGTGAGAAAAATATCCATATTTAAAAATTATAACGAAAATTATCACAAGTTATTAAGTAAAATATCTAGCTTCTGCCAGACCGCCTTCCGTATTCAACTTAGGAAAAAAGCACAACTCATGTTGCGTCAGTTACACTTTCTTTCTAAGTTGATTATGGAAGGCGGTCTGGCGGAAGCTAGATATTTTACTTTATAATTTGTTAAATATGGATTTTTTTTTTTTACACAAACTCATCACTTCGCTTCAGAAGGCCTTTATTTTCCCCCTGGAGCCGTGTGGAGTACGTTTATGATGGATGGATGTGGATGGAGTTACTTTCTTCAGCTCATACTCGTTGTTTCCGGTTCACTGCCATTATAAAGCTTGGATGCGTCAGATATATCTCAGATTGTGTTTGTCAGAAAGAAGAAAGTCATATACACCTAGGATGACTTGAGGGTGAGTAAAGCTTGAGGTAATTTTTATTTGAAAGTGAACTAATCCTTTAAGCAGCACAACTGTTTTCAACATTGATAATAATAAGAAATGTTTCTTGAGCAGCAGATCAGCATATTAGAATGATTTCTGAAGGATCGTGTGACACTGAAGATGATGCTGAAAATTCAGCTTTGACATCACAGGAATAAATTACATTTTAAAATATATTAAAATAGAAAACAGTTATTTTAAATTGTAATCATATTATACTGTTTTTACTCGTTTTGATCAAATAAATGTAGACTTGATGAACATAAGATACTTAAAAAAACATTTAAAAAGTTTGGGTTTTTTACTATATACTATTTAAAGATATATAGTATTAATACTATTAACAATATTTTTATGAAATATACTTATTAAATGTATTAAATATAATTATAATTTTACAATTATGTTTTGAATGTTTTCCAATTAAACACATTATTATTATTATTATTATTAATAATAAATATATAAATGTACTGTATAGATAATGTAATGTTTATAATATATTCAACTGGAATATTAAAACAGCATTATTATTACAACAACAACACTGCTAATGAATTTAATTATGTATTAATTAAAATATTATGTCTGTCAAACTACAATAATATTTTGAGCCAGTACTTTTCATTTTAATAATACATTCTTATATTTAACTAATTAAAACAAAACATTTTTTTTAAAGTTTTTTTTTCATTTACCAGAATTCACTTTCAGTTCATTTTTTTTCTTCGACAAACAGTATTTCTGCCATAAGGCAATACTAGTAACTAGACCACAGAGGCACTGCTTTAGAAATCTAAATAGTTCATTTAGATCAGGGGTGTCCAATCCTGCTCCTGGAGGGCCTCCATCCTGCAGAGTTCACACACCTGAACCAGCTAATCAAGGTCTCATTAGGTATACTAGACACTTCAGTTCAGGTGTGTTGAGGCAAGTTGGAGCTAAACTCTGCAGGACAGTGGCCCTTCAGGACCGAGTTTGGACACCCCTGATTTAGATGGTTCACATGCTTCATTTTACACTAGCATGTTTTCTATCAGTGTAACCAGACCAGCGTGTGTACTGTATGATAATGAAAAGAGTTAAGAACATACACGTGTGGAGTCGTTGATCTCCATCTGGGCCAGCAGTTTGCCGTTGATGCTGAAGTTGCAGAACTGCCCCCTGTCATAGTAGATGATGCAGTGGCCCTCACTGGACACGGAGATCAGGCGGGGAAGCACACAGCTATCAGGGCCCTCCAGAGCCCTCAGAAGATCCCCAGTGATGGTGTGGACCAGACAGGGCCCCTCTGACAAACACAGATGTATGATGAGTGAATTACACACTGCCTCATATGATTTCATATCCCACAATGCTCTTCTCACTCACCTTTTGCTCCACTGATTACAATCCCCAGCTCAGCACACACTGACACACACACCACCTCATAGTCATGACCGGTCAGAACCGCACGGGGAGCTGGGTAATCGCCTACAAATGAGCACAGGAAATTTAACAGAATTTTAGTATTTTGAAATATAAATTTTAGAGTAAATGGATAAAACAAATTAAAAATAGAAACAGAAAAAAAGAAAGAAGTTTTCTCACTAGTGGTCTTAGACTTTTAGGATTTTATCTTTATGATATTGAAATATTAAATTAAAATAATAATAATAACAATAAATAATAATAGTAATAATAATCATAGATTACAAAAATAAAATTATAACTACATTAATAAAAGTATAAAATAAAAACATTATGGAAGCCCATTTCTGCCACATAAGAAAAACAAAATGTAAATTATCAAATACATAAGTACGGAAGAGGACTAGGGCCAAGCAATAATAAAAAAATAAAACCATCTCGAGATTAAAGTTGTTAAATAATGAGAAAAAAGTCGATAAATTATGAGAACAAATTCGTAATTTAACTAATTTGTTCTGGTAATTTAATGACTTTATTCTCATAATTTAATGAATTTATTCTCAACAATTTATCTCAACTTTTTTCTCGAAATTTAACAACATTTTTCTCATGATTTAACGAATTTGTTCTCATAATTTAATGACTTTTTTTCTCATAATTTAATGACTTTATTCTCAACATTTTATCTCAACTTTTTTCTCGAAATTTAACAACATTTTTCTCATAATTTAACGAATTTTTTCTCGTAATTTAATGACTTTTTTTCTTTTAATTTAATGACTTTATTCTCAACATTTTATCTCGACTTTTTTCTTGAAATTTAACAAGTTTTTTCTCGTAATTTAACGAGTTTATTCTTAACATTTTATCTCAACTTTTTTCTCAAAATTTAACAAGTTTTTTTCTCGAAATTTAACAACTTTAATCTCGAGATGGTTTTATTTTTTTATTATTGCTTGGCCCTAATCCTCTTCCGTACATAAGTCATAATTATGACATAAAAAGTAAAAGCTATGACTTACTGAATCGAAATTATTACTTTAAAAGTCATAATTATGAGATAAAAAGTCGAAATTATGAGATACTATGTCGAAATTATGATATTAAAAAAATCGAAATTATGACTAAGTCAAAATAAAACAAATACAAAAATAGAAGCATTTTTGTCATCTTATAGTTTTAGCTTTAACCACACAAAATAATAATAATAATAATAGATAGCAAAAAATAAGCAAAATCATAAATACATAAAAATAAATAGAAGCATACACATTAGTGGTCCAAGACTTCTAGGATTTTGACATATAAAAAAATGAAAATGATAAATAAATAAACAAACAAATAAATACATAAATAAAACAGAAGCACTTAGACTTTTAGGATTTTGAAATTTAAAATTAAAATGATGATGATGATAATGACAATTATATTAATAATAATAATAACAACAATAATAAAACAAGTACAAAAATAAATGAAATCATGAATAAAATAATAAATAAATTCAAAATAGAAAAAATAGAAGTACTCCCACAAGATCCTGCTGTACATGCTATACTGATATAAAAGCAACTTGGGTTTTTTTGTTTTGTTTTTCTAGCCGATTCTAACAGTGCATGTGACCAAAATAAATGAATCTGAATGTGTCTGGAAAGTAATTCTGGTCAGAATACAACACAAGTCCACAATCACAATAACCGATGTGAGGAAACCACACAGCAGGTCAGGAGCACTAGAGAACATCTGCTTAAGGAGGCGTCCCCTTCCAAATGATCACCGGCATTGGCCCAACAGCCTCTGGACCCCATACATTGTCACATGATGGATGAAGGGGAGGGAAGAGGTGATATGAGGTCATTTAAAAACACCTGTGGTACCCCAGCACCAGCTGGACGGCTCATTTTGGAAAAAGTGAAAAACTCATTTAAAATCTGCCAAGATGTGATATAAACTATCATGTCTGCATTTTCCTTATTATAAGATCCCATGCAATTTCCAAAGCAGTTCATTTGAGAAATAACAGGTAGAATCATTAAACTGCTCGGCCCCCTGGGTCTGTACCCATCACGCTTGAACACACTCTTATATTTGTACACACTGCAGTAAGTTAGAGAAGCAATTCAACCATAAGGCAAACGGGGCCTGTGGTGTAATTAGCTTGATTTGTGCAGTGAGGAAGCAAAACAGTAATTATTAGCCGTGGGGATCAACATTATGTTTCTGGATGGATTAAACATCGCTTTCAGAGAAGGTGTGTGTGTTTCAATGGTCCAAAATTCTGTCATCATTTACAGTACTTGTGCATATAGTGTCATTTCAAACACATTTGACTTCTGTGGCACACAAAAGGAGAAATTTAATAATTATTTTAGTAAATTGGATTATATTGAACTATTAGCTCATGAATCAGAAATCTCTACTTGAATGCGTCAATGCGTGTCGATACTAAATGTGATGTGTAAAAACTGCAGATCACTGATTGGTCAGAGAGAATCGTCACTACCAGTGAAACACTAGACTCCAAACCCGCTAGATTTAAATAGTCAGTAACAGCCACTGCAGTGTCATCTGCGCGACTTTTTTTAAACGACTTGCTTCAAACAACCGTTGCAAGCAAATTGAAAAAATAAATGGGTATATTGTGGTCAGTAGATGAGATGCAGACCCGTTAGTAGCCAAGGAGCAGATCCACGGCAGTAGAGGCGGTGCAACTATAATGATCAGTCTATAATCCCACCCACTATGAAGCGGTAATAAACTGCGGCGGAAAAGCAAACCGAAAGTAAAGCAAGCCAAGCCATGCCAAACGAATCCGAAACCAAAAAAGCGCCATTAGAGCGGGTGGTTCGGACAGGAGGGATTACATTGGGAAAAGTTACTTTTAAAAGTAATGCATTACAACCCAGACAGCAAAATAGTGTGACCCAGATCCAGCCCACATCTGGTACATGTGGATTACATGCGGACCAGATGTGGGCCGACACTATGTTGCTGTCTGGGAATATTGAGGTACTCCCTAAAAAAGTAATCAATTGCATTACTTAGTTACTTTTTATGGAAAGTAATGTATTACATTACTTTTGCATTACTATTTCTCACCTGGGCTGTGCTAGTTTATTTTTTCATAACAACAAAAAAGTTTTTTTGTTTTTTTTTGCAAATGTAAAGGCCCTTTCACACCCAAAAGTGAAATAAATAAGCTTCAAGCTGATGTTTATCTAAAGTAATTTTTGCTTATTAGTATGGTTGAATTGGATCATCGAAGATTAGCAGCAAAGACATTTGTTAATAAAGTGAGATTAAATACATAAAGTGTATTTGTTTAATATATTTAATTATTGCAGCTTTGTGCGATATTCTGAGATCGCATTTCACTGTTTTTATTCATTTTAAAGAAATACTGACTGTTTTTGTGCAAGTGAGATGAGTAAATGTTCACATTTAGTCTAAAACTACAATAACCATCATGCTTACACAGCGCACACAACACTTGCTCTCGATTTCTCCCAACATGACCACAGGAGAGATGTCAGTCAATACACAGGAAAATAAAGCAACTCGTATTACTTATTTGAAAAAGTAACAGATATTTTATTGTAAATTTAAAAGTAATGCAGTTACTTGAAAAAAAAGTAATCCGAGTACGTAACTCAAGTTACTTTTAATGCGTTACCCTCAACACTGGAGCTGATGTCAAAATGTCAAGATTTTCAGTAAATGAGACTTAAAATTTGGCATAAATTCATCATAGAGTTCAGACAACTTCTGGACTACTTTTATTGTACTGTTATGTCCTTTATGAATCCTGTAAGCCTCAATCCCAGTCCACTGCAATTGCATGCAAGAGCGACAAATACAAATCTCCACATGAAGACCATTTTTGGAACGATATGACTTTAAACAACACTGAATCTATAATAACTTTAATAAACTATAAAGTTCTTTGGATGAAAAACTGGATAAGCTGATTCAATGAACTATTTGTTCATGAATCAGTAATCTCTACTTGAATGTGGCAAGGAGCTCAGTGTTGGTGTAACAGACATAAGCCGGTAAGAGCTGGTTGTGTAAACCTCACTCCCCTGATATCAAGAGGCACTCTAGCAACTGATGCTAGAGACTACGAGAGTCTCTCTGTTAGAGCGCTCGACTCCCATGCCGGCATAAAATCATGACTATAAGTGGCCACATTGTATGTTCTAATTGGTGTACAGGCAGAGGGATTTCTAAAACAAAGCTCACAACTACAGGTTCATCCCATTAAATGCCTGAGACCTTTTCAATTTTTAATTAACACTAAGTTCATTACCTTCCACATAATTAAGACACATGCCATTACCTTGCATGCAGGGCAGCGTTAAATGAACCCAGGAATCAATAGAATGACGGCTCCAAATGCAGATGTTTTTTTAAAGTTGGCGAACAATCAAAGGTTACTCAGTCCTTCATCAATATGGTCCCGTGTTCACTCACGGAGTTCTCCACAGGGGCCCGTCTGGCAGCTGTCAGTGATCTGGGTGGGGATGTGTGTCAGCACAGGATCCCTCGGGAGATCCCAGATCACCTTCACCACAAAAGATTTAATCAGTCCGCACCGGGCCCTTCTAAACCCTCGCGCTAACCCCCAACGGTACAGCAACACAATTAAGAGGTGTAAATTGGAGAACGGCTGCTGGGGTCGTGAAGCACCGGGGCTTTGATTGAGCCGGACGGGATTTTAATCATTGCACATTTAAGACACACTTCGGCTTTCACGGGCATCTGTGAAATCAATTTCTACACCATGTCGGAGTGCCGCGGGGGCCGGTACTCGGATATCTGCTGAATATTCATGGAAGTTCCTGTCCCAACACTGAGGAACAGATAAAAAAATATGCAGTGTTGAGAAGCTTGATGAGGCACAGCTGAACTTATCATTGACACAAAAAAACACTCTGATGAGGGTTTGTTTTTCTTTACTTCCTGCTACACTGATATCATCTTAACAAACTCAAAGAATTCTGGCTACAAGTCTGGAATATATAATGAGGGAATATTTAAAAAATGCCTGTGTTTTTATATAATTAGTCTGCATTCCACTTTAGATCACCAAAGGATTATGTTACATTTGTGTAACTGTGGAAGTTTTGCATCATGTGGACAGACGGACGGACAGATGGACGGACGGACGGACGGACGGACGGACGGACGGACGGACAGACAGACAGACAGACAGACAGACAGACAGACAGACAGACAGACAGACAGATAGATAGATAGATAGATAGATAGATAGATAGATAGATAGATAGATAGATAGATAGATAGATAGATATGTTTGTGATAAGTTTGTGATAACTGCATTATCTAATGAAATTTGTTGAACCTTATTGTAAAATGCTACTAAAGATAGTTCTGAAATACACCACTAGAGGGCACTGTTCATTTCTAAAACATTCATCTATTAGATGCCATATATATATAAATTATTTTTTTCCATTTCTTTTCTCTTTATTCTTCTTGTCATGCTTTAAAAATGCAGTAATATTACTAAAGTTTATGTATAATCATAACTATGTACCTTTGCACTTGTACATGTTTTGCAAGAAGGTGGTTAATAAAAAAAAAAAAATAATAAAAAAATACTGCTGTAGAAACATTTTGAACTAGTTTTTTTTACGTAAAATGAAATACATGTAAATATTAATAATGACAAAGTATTATGATATAAAGTATTATAAAGTATAATACAAGTATTATAAAATAATTACATACAAATAGCGTTCATTAGTTTTTTCTCAGAAATGACTGTAATTAAGTGGTATTGAAATTATTACATTATCATACTGCATATGGCATAATGACACCAGATTGGTACTAGATTGGTGTACCGCGGGCTTGATAAAGGTTTATTCCTCATTAAATATATAAATAGTTCTTGTTCATAATTCCCACCAGTTTTAAGCATACAGACCATTAGTCGCCTTTGTGAGGGCACACAGTGAGCAGTTGTGTGTGAATATCATGGGAGTTTTGTTTCCTCTGCTTTGAAAACAGGAGCGAGGCTGTACCTCGCTAATTGGAGGCAGTCGAGCCGAAATCCTTAATTAACTGTCTGAGCATCACTGAAGTTAATTAGAGAACACGCTCAGCTAAACCACAGCTCATGACACGTAGAAACAACGCGCAAAGAGGACAATACATCTGATACACACCAACGGTGCAAATGCACAGATTTCTTGCAAAACACATACAAAAGCAAGCTCAGACGTGCAGACTTGTTTTCTTGTTAACATGTTTGCAGCTCATGTTACCAAAAAAGAAAAAAAAAAGCTTTCGGGTTTCATTAGAGAGATGACGTGGAACAATTATGAGCTATAATGCATTCATTAGTAATGCAATAATAGGTTTTGTTACTACAGTGATTAATATAAAAATTTAAAAATATAATCATTATAATAATATTTAATAATCTCCTCCATTATTAATGTAACATCTATAAAGCAGTATGCTTAATATTGGTGTTATTGTGCTCAAGTTCATTTGTCACTCACTGTTGTTAGGGTTGTCTCCTATGATATGGTGGCGCCCACTCCAGTACCAGAGCAGCAGAGTGGCATCTCTGGATCCAGACACAATGTAGCAATCGCCTCCGATGTAAGACTCTGAGCGTGCCAGACATGTGACCACGTCCCAGTGACCGAACACTATCTGAGTGAGCTTGCCTGCAAACAAACACATGGAGAGTCAACAAATATGTTGGTCATAGTGATAAACATGAACATCTTGGCCACTCATTTCAATGTAATGAAAGTGAATGAAGACTGGGGATGCCTACAAAATTACAAAAAAAGAACCATAAAAGTATCACAAAACTGCACTGTAAGAGTCTTCTGAAAAGTGTTCTAAAACATTTCATGAGAGTTTTTGAGATAAATATTTTTGTCATAACTCTCAGAGTGTTTGGCATGGTAATGTTGATATGTTTGGATTTGATGGAATAGATCTGCTATGCTGCTGCTGCTACTGAGCAGTTAAGACATTCTGCTGCTGTACAATATAGCATTGTGGCGACCAGGGCGGGCGAGAGCCGTGAGGGAACGGCGCAAGGCCGGTGGCGCGAGTGTTAATGAGCTTCACCTGGGAGGCGCACCGGCCTTGAGTCCCTCACGGAGGAGCTCCGGGAGCATAAAAGGAGGAGCGACTACCGTGGAGGACGAGAGACGACCAGGCCTGGACTTTATTTTATGTTTTATTATGGTTGTGCGGACGTCTGCCGGCATTACTTTCGTTTTGTTCTTTGTTTATTTTGAATTAAAGTTACATTGAATGTTCGCCGGTTCCCGCCTCCTTCTTCCCATTTACGAACTGTGTTACATTGGTGCCGAAACCCGGGAGGAAGGAGGGACATGCTGTCGGAGAGCCCTCGCTGCTGAGGGGGATCGCGGTGCTGCGGAGTTCGGGCAGCGCGGGAGTGAAGACCGCGAGAGGCTGCCCGAGGCGGTGGTACTGGAGCCTAGTGAAAGGTGGGACGGAGAGCTCGAGGCCGTGCCCCTGGGACGAGGTGGGGTGGCTGCCGTCCAAGAGGGAGCGGAGGAGTCGCCGCCGTTCGCCGTGGGCCGGAGCCTGCTGCCGTCCGCTATAAAGGGGAGGAGCAGGGAACGGGGGACTCGCTGCCGGCTGCCCTCAGTCGGAGGAGCCATCGCCGGCCGCCAGGAGGCGGTCGAGGATCGGGCCGTCCACCGATCGTCCAGTGCCACCGCATGGCACCGCGAAGAAGAGCCTCTCGGCAGGCTGAGGACCAAGCGGCAGTGTGTCGGGGAACCGGACCAAGAATTTTTTTTTCTTTTTCCTCTCTCCCCGCTCTCGTCCTGTCGCTCCCCTTGCTTCCGTCTCCTTTCTCTCGTCTCGTCTGTCCTTACCCCCAGGTGCTGCGGCCGCCGAGACAGGCCCCGGGGGGGGGGGAGTAGAGCGCAGTCTCGGGAGTACCCCCCGGCCTGCGAGGGGCGATGGGGGTATGTGGCGACCAGGGTGGCGCGAGTGTTAACGAGCTCCACCTGGGAGGCGCACCGGCCTTGAGTCCGTCACGGAGGAGCTCCGGGAGCATAAAAGGAGTAGCGACTACCGTGGAGGACGAGAGAGGACCAGGCCTGGACTTTATTTTATGTTTTATTATGTTTGTGTGGCCGGCAGACGTCCGCGAGGGTCTGCCGGCATTACTTTCGTTTTGTTCTTTGTTTATTTTGAATTAAAGTTACGTTGAATGTTCGCCGGTTCCCGCCTCCTTCTTCCCATTTACGAACTGTGTTACAAGCATACATGAATTTTCCGTAGCAGATCTATGCAGGTGGAGCTGGGGAAGGTGGAGTGTTTCTGAAAGCGCGCTGCAAACTGCTACAGCAAAAGCTGAATGTTGAGCAGAGAGCTCATTGGCTACTGATACAACATGAAACAATCAGCTGTGCCCTATAAAGAATGATGTGATTGCAAGCAGATTGAGTTAAGGACCTTAGCCTGCGCCATCTTGAGTTTTATTACAGAACTTTGTATTCGTGAATAAATCATTATTTTCAGATATTTTTATTGAATCAGTTGATTCAGTTCACATAACTGAACTACAAAATGATTAATTCAGGAATTTGTTAAACTCACTGACTTGATCTGGTCGAAGGGAATTAACAGGCTACTGAAGGGGAAGATAATCAGTAAACAACAACTTAAATTTCACACAAAGCTTCAGAAGTATAACATACAAACATATTATAGCCTATTTTCAGGATACTTTTATTTAAGGTGAGTAAATGATGATAAAACGTTACATATTGAGTGAACTATACCCTTATGAATAGGGGTTTTCGCACCAAATAGTTCTAGGAATTTAGTTAGGCCTATAGGAACTAGCCACTGGGATAGTTCCCTGAAAACTAATCTCTCCCCGGGCCATGTTCCTGGTTGATTTCGCACCAGGAATAGGAACTGTGAAGCGTCTGACAGTGGCGTCTTTAAGCACAGCATTTACAAACACTAAAAACCGGTGGATGGAAAACGGCGTGATCAGAGCTGTGTTTGTTTTGTGTTGTGGGTTTCATGATAACGGAGATGGAATGTAAACACAAAAATAGCAAAAAGTAGGGTTAAGACACAAAATCTCCTAAAGCAACTTTAAGTTTTACAAATCAACGAGGCGGAGAAAAGAACACAACCCTACAGACAACAGGTCAATGCTGTTATCACTGTTGTCCATGTTCGTGAAGTAAATATGTTTACACAGCTTTTTAAAAATGCCAGGTGCTGGTGTTTGACCAATCAACATACGGAAAGTATTCAGAACCCCTTAAATTTTTCACTCTTTGTTATATTGCAGCCATTTGCTAAAATCATTTAAGTTCATCTTTTTCCTCATTAATGTACACACAGCATCCCATATTGACAGAAAAACACAGAATTGTTGACATTTTTGCAAAAAATAAAAACTGAAATATCACATGGTCCTAAGTATTCAGACCCTTTGCTGTGACACTCATATATTTAACTCAGGTGCTGTCCATTTCTTCCGATCATCCTTGAGATGGTTCTACACCTTCATTTGAGTCCAGCTGTGTTTGATTATACTGATTGGACTTGATTAGGAAAGCCACACACCTGTCTATATAAGACCTTACAGCTCACAGTGCATGTCAGAGCAAATGAGAATCATGAGGTCAAAGGAACTGCCTGAAGAGCTCAGAGACAGAATTGTGGCAAGGCACAGATCTGGCCAAGGTTACAAAAAAAATTCTGCTGCACTTAAGGTTCCTAAGAGATGTTTTTCAGCTGCAGGGACGACTGGTTGCAATTGAGGTAAAGATGAATACAGCCAAGTACAGGGATATCCTGGATGAAAATCTTCTCCAGAGTGCTCAGGACCTCAGACTGGGCCGAAGGTTTACCTTCCAACAAGACAATGACCCTAAGCACACAGCTAAAATAACGAAGGAGTGGCTTCACAACAACTCTGTGACTGTTCTTGAATGGCCCAGCCAGAGCCCTGACTTAAACCCAATTGAGCATCTCTGGAGAGACCTAAAAATGTCTGTCCACCAACGTTTACCATCCAACCTGACAGAACTGGAGAGGATCTGCAGGGAGGAATGGCAGAGGATCCCCAAATCCAGGTGTGAAAAACTTGTTGCATCTTTCTCAAAAAGACTCATGGCTGTATTAGATCAAAAGGGTGCTTCTACTAAATACTGAGCAAAGGGTCTGAATACTTAGGACCATGTGATATTTCAGTTTTTCTTTTTTAATAAATCTGCAAAAATGTCAACAATTCTGTGTTTTTCTGTTAATATGGGGTGCTGTGTGTACATTAATGAGGAAAAAAAATGAACTTAAATTATTTTAGAAAATGGCTGCAATATAACTAAGAGTGAAAAATTTAAGGGGGTCTGAATACTTTCCGTACCTACTGTACACTCACGTCATTGATAGTTCCTATAGTGCTGGTTTAGACCTTACTCTGAAATAGGAGCTAATTTAGTTCCCCCAAAAGGAGTTCATAGAACTAAAATAATTTCTAGTTAGTTCCTGCAGTGCGAACACGACAAAATCTGGGTACTTCAGCCAATAGTTCTAGGAACTATGAAAAGGTTCCTCCGATGCGAAAGCCCCTAATGTCTCTTACCTGTGTCTGATGAGTAAATGCGGAAACTCTTGTCCCAGAAGCCGCACACCAGGATGTAGCGGTTATCTGCCGTCACCACAAAACACTGAGTGTTGATCTGAATGCTCTGGTCAACCAGGTCAGTGATTTGTCGCTTGTTTGTGCCCGAGTTGTTCGCTGGAATAGACATGTAATAAATGAAAAAGATATTTAATAAGTAAATAAGTCTAAATTATTACAATATTCAAGAGATTCAATACTATTCCAAACTTTGGGGTCAGTGCAATGTTTTTAAGTCTCTTCTCATCACCCAGGCTGCATTTATTTGATCAATAATACCGTAAAAACAGTAATATTGTGAAATATTATTACAATTCAAAATAACTGTTTTGTATTTTAAAATGTAACTTATTCCTGTGATTACAAAACTGAATATTCAGCAGCCATTACTCCAGTGATTCATCCAATCTTTTTTTTTTTTTTTTTTTTTTTTTAGGATTCTTTGATGAATAGAAAGCTAAAAAGTATAGCATTTATTTGAAATAGAAATCATGTTTAAGAATAAAAATATATGTATTGTCACTTTTGATCAATTTAATGCATTCTCTATGAATAAAAGATTTTTGTATTTTTTTTTACTGATCACAAACATTTAACATTAGGGTATTTACAAGACTTTAGTAGTCTATGTACAAGACTTTATTAGAGGTGAAGTGTAATGTAATAAGCAATTGTACTGGTAAATAAATATGCAAAATTCAAATGTACTTAGTAATTACATATGTAGTATACCTTCTTTATTAATGGTAAAGCATGCACTTTTGTTGTCACTAATACTGCCTGCGTCCAAAAGCTTAAAAATGCTGCCTTCGGAGAATGTATTCCAAGGTAGGAAGGCATCAAAGCATGTCCGAATCCAATGTTAGCTTCACTTCCTATCTCCTGAGATACCTTCATCTGATTGATTTTTGAAGGCAGCATACATGTATCCTATAGATATGTGTTCCATTCTGATGAGCTAAAAAAAAAAGATAGTGTCTGAAAGTTGCGGTTGGTGGTCAGTTTGTGTGTAAATGTACGTGTTCTACTTCTGATGTCATTTCTAGCGAGTAATTACTATTGTAGTCTTTAAATATTTGCTTAGTTTTCACCAAAGCTTGCTCTATTTTGCTGTGGATTTATAAACCATTACGTTGCTTCTGAATTGTGTTCGAAATCAGTTTTGTGAGCTGCCTTCGTGCGGAAATGCTGCCTACAAAGTCATTGCCTGATAAGGCAGCGAGTTTTATCTTTCAGACGCAGCCACTATAACAAATAAGCAGAAATTACTGTTTTCAAACAAGCCTTTTAAACACTCCTCACATCTGCTATTGGTGGGAGAAACAGATAGCCACACCCCAAACTCATGGTTGAATCAATGTTGCTGTGTCGCTTTAGTTTGGATACTCATCAAAACAGATGCTTTTAAAGCACCACAAAGCCACTTTTCAGAGAAATAAACCTACTGTTCGAATGGATCACTTAATTTAGTTAAGGTTGGGACAGAAGAAAGTATTTAACAAAAAAAAAAAAAAAGTCAAACCCACCAATCAGTGAATCCATCTCAATGGGGAGGTGATGGGCCTGCTCTAGTGAATATCCTGGAGCACCTCGAAGACCTGTCTCACACACACACAGACAGTAAAAACGTCACAAACCCATTGTTCAGTACCTTCACACACATATGTTAAGAAAAATAAACTTAATTTAAAGAGAAAATTTAGGTAACGCCTCAGTACAGCCTGGAAAGTACTGCATAATTACAACGAATTTACAGTGTAACTTTCGATAATTATAGTGTACCTATAAAGCAAGTAAGTAAGTAAGTATAAGGGAACAATATGTAAAGTCTTGGGAATAAAGGGGTAACAACCAGGAAAATAACAAATTATTTATACTGTAAGTATTTTAGAACTAAGGGGTACTTAGACTGTTATGATAGACAACAGTCTTACATTTGGGAGCAATTTAGTGAGAAAGTGCACTTATTAAGTTGTTTAAAGGCAAATAGAAAGAACTGTTGCAATCTTTTTTTTAATACATGGGGAAATATGCTTTTGTTTCATGTAGTTACAGGGTAAGTGTGAAATTGCATGCTGTAAATTAAAGTGGTGCTTGCTACACTCTTGTTTCATGTAGTTACAGGGTAAGTAATAAAAAAAAACACGCAAACAATCTGATATCATCAATCTGACTCCAAAACCTTTATTTGAATAACAACTTAATTAAAAACAGGTCTACAACACTTATTATTCATTTATTCCTTTTTTAAAAATCAACTTTTGCGACTGCTGCACCCATGGTACGGGAGCAAAGTTCCTTGATTATTTCGCCGGAGTGAGAGTAAAGTTCCTAACCATATCGGCCTAGAAAATCACAACTTTTCATTTTCCGTCGGTCTTAGTACACGATGTAATCACAGAAGAGTCAAGTTTGAAATAGGAAAAATATTGAAACTCTTTGGTCATTTTTGAGCGAGATGCTAACAGTCTAATCAGATTCAAAGAACTATGCTAAGCTATGCTAAAAGTGGTAACCGGCAGATCCGGAGATCAGCTGAATGGATTCAAACGGTAAAACTCAACTGTTTAACTCTAGGGTGGAAAATGAGCCTATTTTCAAAAAAAAAAAAAAAAAAAAAAAAGTGGAGTGTTCCTTTAAGATTCATCAGAAAGAAAGAAAAATAAGAAGAGGAACAAGAGGAGGAGGAAGCCAAGCAAGAGAAACGAATAAGAAGTGTTGTAACTTTAAATCTGACATTATATTATGATATTATTTCTGATATTTTAAATCTGAATTAAGTTGTTTTTCAAATAAAGGTTTCCGAGCGATATCAGATTGTTTGCGTTTTTTTTTTTTTTATTACTTATCCGGTAACTACATGGAATAAGAGTGTAACAAACTCCACTTTAATTTACAGCCAAGACTTTACATACAGTATGTTCTCCTATACTTACACATACTTACTTTATAGGTACACTATTATTATCGAAAGTTACGCTGTAAATTTGTTGTAATTATGCAGTACTTTCCGAGCTGTAATCAAATTTTTTTTTCTTATTCCATTGCCAGACATTTTTTTTAATGTTGCTTTATTTTGATACATTTTTAAGAAAACGTCATCTTGCTTCTAAAATAACTAGATCTTGATTCAAGAATGTTTAAATATTTGAACAACAATACTTTTATGCAGCGCACCCTTACAAACATCATTCAAGCAAACACCTGCCCTGCCGCCACAGTCAAGTCCACTTCCTGACCCCATCCCATTTGACATGGGGGCCTTGTGGAGACCCACCAGCCAGATTACCAGCCATGGTGCTTATTGATTTCTCTCCCTCTCCTGTGTCAGGCAGGCCAGAGCTATGGCACCCCTGAGGCAGGCCTATAAGGCAGAGATCGCCATTTTGAGCTCAATGTGGTGGCCTTATTATTTCGGGGGACCGACACACACACACACACGTCCGGAGTGGGCTGGTCCTGCAGCTGCAGCCATTAGTAGTGTGAGAGAGCGAGGTTGCCACATTTGGTCCTGACATCACTATGTGTTGCCGTGACAGCTGGGGAAGTGTGAGGCGAAAGGAGAGGCCGTGATAGGCTAATTTGGCCGTCGCCACGGCGCCCGACCTCTGACCTGCAGGTGAGGGGGGCTCCGGGGGAACGGCTAGTTGGATAATGTTGTTCACACATGGCCAAGTGGAAACATGTGGAATTTGCTGTAGCTGTTTTTTTGTTGGGGTGTGAGTGTGTGTGTGTGTTTGTGTTTTTAGGTGAAATTAAGTTAGTTAGTATTATAATATGTAAAAACATTCCCACTCACCCACTGTGTTATGCCAGCGGTTGACGGCGAAGAGCCGGCTGCAGGTGATGGTGACGACGGCGGGGAGGGTCAGGTGGGGCAGAGTGTTGGCGGCCACATGAGTGACGGGAGAGTTGGAGGGAAACTTCAGCACCATGATGACATCCTGCTGCATCTGATCCTTAAACATGAGCGGACTCTGCGGAAGGAAACACTGTTGAACAGAGAAAGCAAAGGAAGAGAAGGATGAAAAAGAGGGAGGGAATGGAGAGATAGATGAGGAGAGGTTGTTAGAGTAGAAGAAAGTGGTAAAAAAAAGAGTCGGAACACAGAGGAAAGACTGTGTGTGGTAGCGTAGAAGGAGAGTCAGGGAGAAGAGGCCTTTAAAGGAATAAGCTGAGCCAGAAAATATGTATTTACTTATTTAACTTCTTTATTTTTGCATGCTATATATATATATATATATATATATATATATATATATATATATATATATATATATATATATATATATATATATACAGTGGGTACGGAAAGTATTCAGACACCCTTAAATTTTTCACTCTTTGTTATATTGTATAACAATAACCATTTGCTAAAATCATTTAAGTTAATTTTTTTCCTCATTAATGTACACACAGCACCCCATATTGACAGAAAAACACAGAATTGTTGTCATTTTTGCAGATTTATTAAAAAAGAAAAACTTAAATTTTTCATTCAGGTGCTGTACATTTCTTCTGATCATCCTTGAGATGGTTCTACACCTTAATTTGAATCCAGCTGTGTTTGATTATACTGATTGGACTTGATTAGGAAAGCCACACACCTGTCTATATAAGACCTTACAGCTCACAGTGCATGTCAGAGCAAATGAGAATCATGAGGTCAAAGGAACTGCCTGAAGAGCTCAGAGACAGAATTGTGGCAAGGCACAGATCTGGCCAAGGTTACAAAAAATTTCCGCTGCACTTAAGGTTCCTAAGAGAACAGTGGCCTCCATAATCCTTAAATGGAAGACGTTTGGGATGACCAGAACCCTTCCTAGAGCTGGCCGTCCGGCCAAACTGAGCTATCGGGGGAGAAGAGCCTTGGTGAGAGAGGTAAAGAAGAACCCAAAGATCACTGTGGCTGAGCTTCAGAGATGCAGTCGGGAGACGGGAGAAAGTTGTAGAAAGTCAACCATCACTGCGGCCCTCCACCAGTCGGGGCTTTATGGCAGAGTGGCCCGACGGAAGCCTCTCCTCAGTGCAAGACACAAGAAAGCCTGCATGGAGTTTGCTAAAAAAACACCTGAAGGACTCCAAGATGGTGAGAAATAAGATTCTCTGGTCTGATGAGACCAAGATAGAGCTTTTTGGCCTTAATTCTAAGTGGTGTGTGTGGAGAAAACCAGGCACTGTCATCACCTGTCCAATATAGTCCCAACAGTGAAGCATGGTGGTGGCAGCATCATGCTGTGGGGGTGTTTTTCAGCTGCAGGGACGACTGGTTGCAATTGAGGGAAAGATGAATACGGCGAAGTAGAGGGATATCCTGGACGAAAACCTTCTCCAGAGTGCTCAGGACCTCAGACTGGGCCGAAGGTTTACCTTCCATCAAGACCCTAAGCACACAGCTAAAATAATGAAGGAGTGGCTTCACAACAACTCTGTGACTGTTCTTGAATGGCCCAGCCAGAGCCCTGACTTAAACCCAATTGGGCATCTCTGGAGAGACCTAAAAATGGCTGTCCACCAACGTTTACCATCCAACCTGACAGAACTGGAGAGGATCTGCAAGGAGGAATGGCAGAGGATCCCCAAATCCAGGTGTGAAAAACTTGTTGCATCTTTCCCAAAAAGACTCATGGCTGTATTAGATCAAAAGGGTGCTTCTGCTAAATACTGAGCAAAGGGTCTGAATACTTAGGACATGTGATATTTCAGTTTTTCTTTTTTAATAAATCTGCAAAAATGTCAACAATTCTGTGTTTTTCTGTTAATATGGGGTGCTGTGTGTACATTAATGAGGAAAAAAATGAACTTAAATGATTTTAGAAATATACAACTTTCATTTAGATTTTTTTTATTAATCTTTTGACAGAGCTAACATCTATCTATCTATCTATCTATCTATCTATCTATCTATCTATCTATCTATCTATCTATCTATCTATCTATCTATCTATCTATCTATCTATCTATCTATCTATCTATCTATCTATCTATGGTACACACACTACAATTCAAAAAGTCTGAATTATCATTTTTAATGTTTTTGAAATAAATCTCTTATGTTCTCCAAGGCTGTATTTATTTGATCATAAAAAGTAAAAAAATAGTTTAATTGTTAAATATTATTACAAATTAAAATAATGATTCTCTATGTGAATATATTTTAAAATGTAATTTATTCTTGTGTTATCAAAGCTGAATTTTCAGCATCATTATTCAGTGTCACATCATCCTACTGAAATCATTCTAATATGTTTTATTTGCTGCTCAAGAAACATTTAATACTGTTATTAATGTTGATAACAGTTGAGCAACTTAATATTTTTGTAGAAACTGATACATTTTTTGAAAACTCTTTGATGAATAGAAAGTTCAAAAGAACAGCATTTATTTTAAAGTTTTATCAGTTTTATAACAATGTAAAAGTGATCAATATTTTTTGATCAATTTAATGCATGCTTGCTGAATAAAAGTATTAATTTCTTTAAATTCTTACTGACCACAAAAAATAAGTAATAGTAAATACTGATCCCATAAATATATTGCATATTGAAGTGAGAAAAAGTATAAGTATAAAATGAAATGATATAGCCTGGATTAAAAAAAAAAAAAAAAACTTTAAATAGACGTCACAGTGATGTAAATGTGCTATCTGGGGGTATTTTTGGGTTTTACTCTGATTGGAGGAACATGATATTCAAAATATTTAATTATGGACATCTTTGGCAACCACAAGCTCAACTGACGATGAAACTTAAAGCATTAGGCTGCACACATTTACTTTGGAATATAAACAAGCAGTAATTATAAAACTTGTATTGACAGCATTACAACATTCACTCTCTAAACTTCAGTGTGATTGTTATGACAGATGCTTGATTGAGATGGGAATGATTAGTATTCAGGTGTGAGGACTTCAAAGACCAGTAGGGAGCACTGTTCTCCCGACTCAACTATCTTCTGAGCCTCTGTGATGGAGTTGTGTGCTCCTGTAAGTATGCCAGGTCTGTATGTCATGTATTTGTGTTAGGGCTCTGTGAGGGTTGTTGTACACAAGACCAGTGACCACCTGGAAGTAGCAGTGCTTGACTTCGGTGCAAGGGCCAAACTCCAAATTGGTTAAAGCCTACACTTTCAAAGAAGAACTGACACAAATGCTCTGGCACCACTGAAACACCACTCCTGCTGAAGCTGGATTAATGATCAAGAAGCAATAGCTGTCATATGACAGTGTGTTATCATCAACTGGACATGTTAATAAAATCATCAGTGTTGAGGAAGCTACTTTGAAGCCAAAGCTATTATTTAGAAAAAGTTGTTAGATAAATTACAAGCTAATAAAGTATTATAAAGTGTGTGTGTGTGTGCGTAATTTATATTCAAATTATTTAATTTATATTATATATATATATATATATATATATATATATATATATATATATATATATATATATATATATATATGTATATATATATTTTTTTTTTTTAATTATTGTTCCATTATGGTTTCATGAACCCTCCAAATGAACCATTTCACTAGAATATATTTGGCCTTCCCAACACTACATTAAAAACAGTGATTAAGTGTTTTGTCCCTAGAAAAAGTAGATTATTTTTCCTTGAAAAAATACATTATATTCTAATCATGCAGTTAAATGAATAAATTTCAAATGTTACAGTTGAAATAGTAGTGTCACTATATTTATTGACCGATCACAACCACAGATTGTTCTGAACTACAACATGGCTGCAAAAGTTCTGGGCATATGGAAGTGAGACTGCTGTGTTGGGTGTTGGGGAGCGGTCCGAAGGTCAGGCGTCACTGCCCTTGTTCAAAATAATAACTTCCCTACTGCCGGGCAGAAAAAAAAAAAACCCACAACAAATACGCACACAATGATTTTATTACACACTCACACACACACACACACTGTTCTCACCAGGTGCATGGCGGAGCTACGGGGAGGATGAGGCTCGATGAGCAACTGAGATGGCGTCTGTCCAACACTTTGGATCTGAGCCTCGGTGGCCTGCAGCAAAAGAGAGAGAATGATACAGAGGAAAAGATAGACGGAGAGAGGGTGAAGAGAAAGAGAGAAAGAGAGAGAGATGGCTGTCAGTATCGATACACATCAAAGTGATGGGTCAATGCGTTACTTGACAATGCAAGCAAATCCCCCCATAACCCCCTCCCCCTCCAACCTTGCCTTAGGGTGGGGGGGGGGGGGGGGGTAGTGGTTAGTGACGATGAGTGGGTGAGTTCCAAAACCCACCCCAAACTACCCCCACCCCTGCCCCCTTCAAAGCCTGCAGAGTCATCCAAGTGTTAGTATGGAAGAGACAAGCCTTTCCTTATTAACATGCTTCAGTTAACCGTTCCCATTTCCAGGAGCAGGGTCCACATACACCCCCCCCTTCGGCGAGCAGACGTTAACCTGGACTGACGCACAGCCAGGACTGCGGCAGAACCCTCCCTCTCAGATGTTATTGTGCCAGAGACAAAGGGCAGAAAGAGTGTGCACACACACACACACACACACACACACACACACACACACACACACACACACACACACACACACACACACACACACACACACACACACACACACACACACACACACACACACACACACACACACATACATACAATATACAATAGGAACAAGACTAGTAATAATAATATTAACCCTTAAATGCATGACTGTTTCATTCTTACATATTCGGGTCTTTATCGACCCGGATCAATATCTAACACGGAAGGATCTCTACCTGTCGCGATAATATAAAACTCCTCTGATATTAGAGTAACAATTACAGAAGAATAAAATAAAACATATTTTGTTACCTTTTGGAGCTTGAAAGGGCTCAGTTTGTGCAGATGTTTTATGCCATAATCACTGTCCTTGTCAGAGCTCATTTGCCAGTAAATTCAGCAAATAATAGGCTAGTTTTATGTTTGAGGTCACGAATATGAGCCCATTCGCGATCTCAAATGTATTCTCAAAACTATATAATTTTCAACATCTTCAAAATCAATATTTCGATCGCTAACAGCTTCACCAGATCCATCCAGTAAGAGTTACCGTCATATTTGATTGCGTTCAGTACTTGTTCTGCAATAAATCGCTGAGCCATTTCACGTTTTTCTTATTATTTAGTTTTCTGTCTAAATGAGTCGTCACTTCAGCATTGTGTATCAGACATTGCCACCTTGTGGAATAAAGGTGAATTGCACTTATTCCGTCATCTAAGATTCAATTATTGTTGTGAAGAAAAAATATACGTACACTCATACACAGCTTGGGTCCCTAAACATTTTTTACAAAAAATGAATACAAAATAGGAATTATTTTATAATTTTATGATTTTTTTTTTTCTTGTTATATTCTTTATAATGAATTGATTGAGGAATACCAAGAAGGTTGATGTGTAACTTTAAAAAATTTATGAGGAGGAGGGTAGTGAATGACGTCCCGGGTCACTAAAGACCCATGGTATGCATTTAAGGGTTAATACTAATAGTAGATTAGAAACACACTACTAAAAGTCTAAAAGGATAATAATGTAATGAGAATGATTACATCCTTTTCTGAGTCTAAAGCACAGATACAAATCATTATGTCATTTATATTTAGTAATTTAGCAGACATTTTATCCAAGAAACGAAAAACATCAGATGCAACTCAGAAACAACCTCATATACTATATAGTGCCACAATATCAAGTTTTCAGACTAAGCTAAAGTTGTACAGACGCGAGAGCAGAAGATCTATATAAACATATACTATATACGAATAATTATATACACTCAAATACTATAGACATACATCCAGTTATTGTACGATAATCTTTAGTCACTGACAAATCTGTGGATGTTAATTTTCAATTCCTGCAAAAAAAACAAAAAACAAAAAAAAAACTTGAATTTGGAATTTAAAATGTAGATTTATTTGTTCATGTCATATCAAAATGATCATAATAATGACAAGTAGTAACTTCAAATGAAACTGTTAAATTCATAAATGGGCAACTGACATGAAATACATGCATTAAATTGATCAAAAGTGATAGAAGATACATTTATAATGTCACAAATAATTGCATTTAAAACAAATGCTGTTCTTTTGAACTTTCTACTCATAGAATTCTGAAAAAAAGTACATCACAATTTCCACAAAAATATTAAGCATCTGTTTTCAACACTGATGATAAGAATTGGCTCAGCAAATCAGCATATTAAAATGATTTCTGAAGGATCATGTGACACTGAAGAGTGGATTAAGAATAAATTACATTTTAAAATACATTAAAGGTGCCCTAGAATTAAAAATTTAATTTACCTTGGCATAGTTAAATAACAAGAGTTCAGTACATGGAAAAGACATACATTGAGTTTCAAACTCCATTGTTTCCTCCTTCTTATATAAATCTCATTTGTTTAAAAGACGTCCGGAAAACAAGCAAATCTCAATATAACACTGACTGTTACGTAACAGTCGGGATCATTAATATGTACGCCCCCAATATTTGCATATGCCAGCCCAAGTTCCCAACATTATGAAAGGTATTACACAAGGGCAACCAGTATTAACGTCTGGATCTGTGCACAGCTGAATCATCAGACTAGGTAAGCAAGCAAGAACAACAGCGAAAAATGGCAGATAGAGCAATAATAACTGACATGATCCATGATATCATGATATTTGTAAACTGTCTTTCTAAATGTTTTGTTAGCATGTTGCTAATGTACTGTTAAATGTGGTTAAAGTTACCATCATTTCTTACTGTATTCACGGAGACAAGAGCCGTCGCTATTTTCATTTTTAAACACTTGGAGTCTGTATAATTCATAAACAACTTCATTCTTTATAAATCTCTCCAACAGTGTAGCATTAGCCGTTAGCCTGTTAGCCACGGAGCACTATCAAACTTGTTCAGAATCAAATGTAAACATCCAAATAAGGAAACCTTAGACTTATTTTACATCTTGTAAAAAAACGTCCAATGGCCTTTAAAATAGAAAACAGGGATTTTTAAATTTCACAATATTGCTGTATTTTTGATCAAATAAATGCAGCCTTGGTGAACCTAAGAGACTTCTTTCAGAAAAGTCTTCAAAAATTCTTACCGACCCCAAACTTTTGAGCAGAATAGTGTACTTTTGTGAAGTTGACACGTGTTATAACATGCTATAATCCATTTAAAACCATTTTAACCAAGGTTGTTGCCTAGTCACTGTTTAAAGTTTACTTGACCTAGTGTTACAATTACACAAAGATTTAGGTTTCTTTTTGCCCGTTATGTGATTTAAGCCATAAACTCAGATGAAGGGGTCAACATCATTGAAGAAAGCACAGAAAGCCATTCATTTTTCAGTCCTCACACATCCCTCATGTTATGTCACGCTGACAGATGCATGTCGCTGTGTGTTGGTTATTGATAGAGTGTATGTTTGTGGTTGTTTGTGTATGTGTGTGGAGCCCAGGAGATGTGGAGAGTTGCGCGTGTGCCACTGTGCACGGTAGCATTGACAGACACCTACAAGCTCCCCTTGGCTGTTCTGAGGCTCTGATCCCATCAATCTTTCCTTCCCGCGTGGAGCGCCTCCCACAGTCTAACAGAACAGCTCTCCCTCAGCGCTCGGAAGCCTGGACTCTTGTGTCAGATCAAACGTCTGCTTTATCCATGTCACCACACCGTCCAGATCTGCATGTTAAACATGTCACATGACCTACACGCTTAGAATCGGAACTGAACTCTAAAGCCTGAATTCAAAAATTTGAATGCTGCATTCACTACATGTTTACATATATTGCAATTTGGAGAAATTTGTGATATTAAATGACTTTTCACTTTCACAGTTTCTTTTAAAATAGTTGACTTTTACTTTAAAGTCAACACAAAATAAAAATGGACTCTATTTACTTTCATAACTCACATTAGTCTAAATTCTGTCAACGAATACCCCATTTCACTTAAATGGGATGCAAGTTGTGTTTCACGCTGACAAACCCACAGAATTATAATCATTAGTGCAACTGAAATGAGAGGAACAGAGAATACCAGTTCTCACTAAAATACTTTAAATACGAACAAGAGATCATCAAACTTAAACAATCTCATCTAAGCCTGACCCTCGTGGCAAAATTTGACACAAGCAGACTCTCACGATTTTGAGAAATCACATTTGGCAACAATTAAATGTCAGTCTGTGCTGTTTTACGATGCTGTCTGTCAAATAATAATGCGCTCACATTATAGTTATTTTAGGTTCGACTCAGGAACAGGGGTCACGATGCCTGCTCAAATAATGTAATCTGATCTGAAGATCTGAGAGAAACAGGCAGCCATGTGGAAAGTATCACTATATTTCTGCTATCCAACAGCGAAGAAAAGAACGTGAGGAAAAATTCCTTCTAGAAGTTCAGAAATATGAATAGAAATGGTCAATGTACTCCATATCAAAACTGTATATATATTCATTTTAGTATATTATGTTACAGTATGTATTAAGGCTGCTTTAATTTGATTAAAATACACTAAAAATAGTAATATCATGAAACGGTATTGCAATTTAAAATAACTGTTTTCTAATTTATTATATTTTAATAAAATAATTGTCACAAAAGGTCAAATCTGAATTCTCAGGAGCCATTACTCCAGTCTTCAGTGTCGCATGATCCTTCTAAAATGCTGATTTGGTGCTCAAGAAACATGTTGTGCCGCTTAAAGGGTTAGTTCACCCAAAAATGAAAATTGTGTCATTAATTACTCACCCTCATGTCGCTCCACACCCGTAAGACCTTCGTTCATCTTCAGAACACAAATTAAGATATTTTTTTGATAAAATCTGATGGCTCAGTGAGGCTGCTATTGCCAGTAAGATAATTAAAACTTTCAATGCCCAGGAAGCTACTAAAGACACATTTAAAACAGTTCATGTGACTACAGTGGTTCAACTTTAATGTTATGAAGCGATGAGAATGCTTTTTGCGCGCCAAAAAAAAAACCCAAAACAAAATAACGACTTTTCAACAATATCTAGTGAAGGCTGATTTCAAAACACTGCAAGCTTCGAAGCTTTACGAATCTTTTGTTTCGAATCAGTGGTTTGGAGTGCATATCAAACTGCCAAAGTCACGCCCCCCCAGTGGTGAACCATTGAAATTTTGAAACACTTATGACGTAATGAAGCCTCATTTACTGAACTGACTTTGGTGCTCCGAACCACTGATTCGAAACAAAAGATTCGTAAAGCTTCGAAGCTTCATGAAGCAGTGTTTTGAAATCGCCCATCACTAGATATTGTTGAAAAGTCTTATTTTGTTTTTTTGGCTCACAAAAAGTATTCTCTTCGCTTTATAATATTAAGATTGAAACATTGTACTCACATGAACTGTACTAAATATGTCTTTAGTAGCTTTCTGGACATCTGAAAGATGTTAATTATCTTGCTGGCAATAAAGGCCTCACTGAGCCATGTGATTTCATTAAAAATATCTTAATTTGTGTTCTGAAGATGAATGAAAGACTTACTTGAGGGTGAGTAATAAATGACATAATTATCATTTTTGTGTGAACTAACCCTTTACTATTTTTGTGGAATATATATATATATATATATATATATATATATATATATATATATATATATATATATATATATATATATATATATTCAAATCACACTACAACTTAGCCACTTAGACTAGTTTTGACACTGACTTTGACTTTTTCTAAATATTTTTGTGTTGCACCATTAAACTTATTAAGTTAATCATTAAAATGAATTAAAATCACCATTAAAATTATACAGCACTTAGCTGAAATGTAA
This sequence comes from Chanodichthys erythropterus, assembly GCF_024489055.1. Taxonomy (NCBI): domain Eukaryota; kingdom Metazoa; phylum Chordata; class Actinopteri; order Cypriniformes; family Xenocyprididae; genus Chanodichthys; species Chanodichthys erythropterus. The sequence goes on from NC_090237.1 coordinate 24,568,291, forward strand.
CTATACATATAAACTTAATTTTTACAATTTTTACCTTTAACGTACCGCCACGTACGGAAGTAGGGCTGGGCGATATATCGAATGCTTTTGTCACGTGCATTTCGTCAGTAAAGCCGGTTCCCTGATTGCCGTTAAATCGCCATCACCTGCTTTCAAATGGAGCGGCATTTAATAGACAGAGCCGTAGATCACTGACAAGCTTCACAATATCGCGTTCAATATCGGTATGAATCGCCGTCGATATTGAACGCGATATTGTGAAGCTTGTCAGTGATCTACGGCTCTGTCTATTAAATGCCGCTCCATTTGAAAGCAGGTGATGGCGATTTAACGGCAATCAGGGAACCGGCTTTACTGACGAAATGCTCATGACAAAAGCATTCGATATATCGCCCAGCCCTATACAGAAGCCCCCGCACCCTCCCTTCTTCAGGAATCTGTTTCGAACCAAGCATTGGGAATACCGGCACTTTTATTTTTCCACTTCAAGCACTGATTGAGGGTAAACATTATATCATTCAACTACGCATTACTTTACAGAGAGTTTACCACCTACTATCTGCATTCTGCCTTGAGAACAATTGGTGCAACCGAATAAAGTACAGAAATATTTACAAACTAGCTAGTAGTTAATAAGCCTCTAGTATGGACTTTAAGTTCCAGTTTAAGAAAGAACTTACAAATGACTGGTGCAACTCTACCCAGTACTTTAACTTTCTGAATGTAAAGTCCAGAAAAACATCCTGCATTTATAGCAACTCTGCCTTGTTATACATCCAATTCTGACAGATTATGTCTATCCAAAACTCCAGCTAAGGTTATGCAAGGGGCACGTCTTTTAAATCATCTCAATGTTGTCAACTGACCCACAACATCAACCGGTTGCTCATCTCAGCTCTGGAGAAAAAACACACTTTATCCAAAAAAGAAATCAATAACTCATAACTGGCAGTTCATTACTATAATCCACTTTAAGCCCCTGCTCTTTACGGCAGATAAGAAACACCTCTTGCATAAGCTGTGCGTGATTGTCTCCCCCTGGCCTGAGCTATAAGCCGCCATGCTTAGATAGACACAAAACATCCATCATAACCTGTGGCATGTCAATCACAGCTTCATCTTTGGGTCAGGTTAGATGTGCAAGTATGTCAAAATCTGATGCTCAGGTTCTCAGAGAATTTTTCATTTTAGGTGTAAGTTTAGTTCTGTCATGACAACTCTCAGAGTGTTTGGCATGGTAATAGATATGACAACGTTGATATGTTTGGTCTTGGTGGAATAGCTACACTGTTTCTGTTGATTATAGCTGCTGCTGCTGCAGAGCAAGAACAGGCTTACAATGTAGCATACATGAATTACCCGTAGCAGATCTATGCAGGTGGAGCTGGGGAAGGTGGAGGGTTTCTGAAAGCGTGCTGCAAACTGCTACAGCAAATGCTGACCAAGTATTTGAAGGTTGAAGAGCGAGCTCATTGGCTACTGATACAGCAGGAACCAATCAGCTGTACCTTATAGAGAATGATGTGACTGTAAGCAGATTTAGCCAAGGACCTATCGGCCTGCGCCATCTAGAGTTTCATGACAGAATTTTGTATTAATGCATATAAAAAAAAGAAAAAAAAGAGCTAAATGTAAAAGTCAGGCCTGCTATATGTTCATGTATGTGGAATTAAGTGCCTTAAGACCTGAAGAATACTTCATTATTACTTCATGTAGCTAATACTTGATACTTCACAAGTTTTCATGTTTGATGCCAAAACATTCGCTTAAAAAAAATCAATGTAGACTTCAATAATAATATTAATAATATCTCAGACTTGGAAGTAGGGCGTTTATATCCATTATTTCAAGCACAGGAGACTGTGAAAGGATCAAATGCACTTTTTCTTACAGAGACACTCCTTTGACATGTTCTACTCGTTTGTGAATGTATAATTTAATGCTTATTAGTCATGGATAATTCACAAGCAGTGCTTTCAGATTGTGCATTATGTTTACATGCAATAAAAATCTGTATCAAAAGATTGCTGGCATGTTCTTTATCTGTATTTCCTGTGACACAACCCTGCCAACTAGAGTCCTGTGACTCCATCATCAACTGCTGCCATTTTGATTTGACTCTGGAACGAGTTATGACCCTTAACTCCAGAGTTTGACATTTTAAGGCCGTAATTGCAGTGCTTAATGTCAGAGCTGTGGATGCACCTGTCAGTGGGGAATGAATCAATAGCCTGAAGGTGACGGTCACATTTCTGAGAGAGATACCATGAGCCATCTTCTCTCTCTCTCTCACATCTCAGGTGGAGATCGAGAGACCTGGGAAAAGCTAGAGAATTTAGTGTACTTGAGGTCAATATATTTTGTCCATGAGGTTATTCCTTTAATATTTTTAGGATGAGGAGTATTGGTTAACTAGTTTGAAAAATAGAGCAAAAAAAAAAAAAAAATGAATTCCTGCATTTTAAGAAGTCAACTTGAGGTCAGCTTTCTTCTTCATTTAAGTGTCTGAATGCCAGTTGCCAGGTGCTTGGATGACATTAAAAGCAATATAGGCTTTATTAATATACTGAATGGAACTTAAAGGCTTCTCAAACTCCCAAACTGACAAATAAAAGCCGGTTTTCTGGCTCTTCCGAGGCTAACAAACCTTGCTGTCAGCTACCATTGCTCTCAGAGTGCTGGACTGCTTGTGAAGAACGCGGCCACATGAAAGAAACATAATTGCTATTGTCTGGGATGTAGAGCTGAATGATGAAAAGCAAAGCTTTCTCCATATTGTTTGATAATTAGCCCCCCTGTTCCGTGAGTGATTTGCATAGTGGTCACTTGACAAATAAAGGCAGTCCTGGAAGTGACAGTATATAAATGACTTGTTTTGCAGACAGCAGATGGTGGGTATCACAGGGAGCGGGAGAGATAGAGGGAATGAGAGGGAGAAAAAGAGGAGGAAGGGAGGGAGGAATGGGGTACACACTGCTACAAACATGCTGCCTACCAGCTGCTGCTGTTGAATTGGAATCATATCCACAAACACAATTAAGTCTTCTTTCAAACTTCCACCAGTCAATAAAGATTATTTCGTGGAAAGTCAATAACATTGATTTGCATTGTAATTGCTTGATGAATTCAATTTTAATCGATAACCAGAAAATAAATAAATACTACTACACTTGTACTATTTCATGTCAAAGAGTGTTTTTAAATGAATCTACTATGTCCTTAAAACTAAAACTTTCAAAAAATTCCCATGATAATTAAAATAAAGTAGTGCTGCATGATTTGGATAAACTGAGAATCACATTTTTTTTGGGGGGATTCAAACAGAGATCATGATACTGAACAGACAACTAAACAAAATGGTGGCATAAAAATGTAATCGATACAATCGTTATTTGAAGCGCAAGTTCAAAAGGTGATTTGCTCTATTTTAATCACTTCTGTAGACATCAGTGTTTATATCTGAATTATAAACGCATATTTGCAACACAGAAAAAAACAACATTGTGTGGTTGAAAAGACTGTTTGTGAAGTTGTTTCATACCTACACATGATAAATGCTTTCTCTGGGTCATTGACGATGCAGTTTTCAATGTTCTGGTGTGATTTTGTCAATGGTTTAATAGACATAACGAACCGCCATCATTTAGGAATAGGACTGTGTTGGTTTTTGAATCGAGATTGTGATCTTTCAATAATTAATCATATAGCTCTAAAATGAAGCTGAAATAAAATATAAATATTGGATGAAAAACTTAAAATAAAAAAAAATAAATAAAAACTTTTTGGAAAAAAAATGCCTTGGAAAACTGAAATAAAAATGAATTAAAGCTAAATAAGAATATTTAAAAAAAACTAATGACAAATGAGACAAAAGCACATAACAGAATTACAAAAACTTAAACTAAAATCAAAAATGGAAAAAAAAAAGCTGATTCAAAATATCAATAAATACTAGAATAGCATATAAATAAAACATTTATGCTATGAGCATGAATGATAGCTCAAATCATGTTGCTTGTTGTGGAAAAGAGTGCTACTATGATTATGTGGCGACCAGGGCGGGCGAGAGCCGTGAGGGAACGGCGCGAGGCCGGTGGCGCGAGTGTTAATGAGCTTCACCTGGGAGGAGCTCCGGGAGCATAAAAGGAGGAGCGACTACCGTGGAGGAAGAGAGAGGACCAGGCCTGGACTTTATTTTATGCTTTATTATGTTTGTGTGGCCGGCAGACGTCCGCGAGGGTCTGCCGGCATTACTTTCGTTTTGTTCTTTGTTTATTTTGAATTAAAGTTACGTTGAATGTTCGCCGGTTCCCGCCTCCTTCTTCCCATTTACGAACTGTGTTACAGATTAGTTTTACAATTTTTGCCTGGTGGATGATAAAACAGGCAGAAAATCTCAATACATTTACATTGATGGAAGGACCAGAATAGCATAGCAACTTAGGAAAATTTGACTTAGGGGGAATTTAAATTTCCCCCTAGAAACCACCAAAAACACTTTAACAACCATATAGCAACACATTGGCACTCATCCACATCCCGGAATGTGGTGGTGACTTCTGCACAAGCAAAAAAAAAAACCTCACATTAATTTTTTTTTTTTCCATAATTTTCATTATAATTCTGTCAGATGCTTTTCTTGGCACCAGCTGTACTTTTAAGTAAAGTATTTATATGTACCTAAAGTGTTACAGATACCACACATTCATAGTAGAAGACGCAAATAAAGTGAGTAAGCAGTTTGAGTTTCTCTTTCCCAGAGGACATATTTGCATGGCAAGATCTGAATGACACATACTGACAGTCTCTCAGAGATATTCAACTGACGGTGGGTTCATTCATGCTTGAACTGCGGTTGACGAATGCTGATATTGCGAATCTTACGCCATAATTTTTAAACCTGTTGCATCTGGAGACTTGGTTAAAAAATGGTTAACCTACATATATATCAAAAAAAAAAAAAAAAAACATCCCACTTCTCTTTAGCTAATACATAATGCTAGCATAGACACAGTAGTCCATCTAGTGATGACATTTATAAAGCATTTTACCCACAGGCGAAGGGTGAACCAACTCCAGGGTAAGGCTAAGGAGATGTGCTTCCCCTTTAAAAGGATTGTTAACCCAAAAATGAAAATGTTGCCATCATTTACTCACCCTCAACTCACCCTCACCCTCAAGTCCAAACCTGTATGAGTTTCTTTCTTCTGTTGAAAACAAAAGAAAATATTTTAAAGAATGTTGGTAATCAAACAGTTGACGGCACCCATTGACTTCCATGGTATTGTTTTTCCCAAGTCCTATCTTCTTTTGAAGAAAGAAACTCATACATGTTTCAAACAACTTAAGGGGGAGTACGCAATGACAAAATTTATATTTTTGGGTGAACCATCCCTTTAAAAGCACATTCTAATAGATTTTCATAAAACAGTTTCAGATTACATGTCGTCACACAACTTACACATCCCAGCAGAGGGGGGACTCGAGTCACATGACTTGACTCGAGTCTGACTTAAAGGTGATAAAGAGGATCTTTTCGTCGACTGAGAAACCAAAGACTGTTACTGAGTTTTTGAAATGAGCGCATGCGTAAGAACAACCCCCCCCTCCTTTCGAGGGAACACCTCCCAAAACTCGTGCACGAGTGTTTACCACCGGCATTCGCTGTGTTGTGTTAGTGGATTCATTATGTCGGACTCACCGCAGGTAACTCATAATCTGCAGTTGTTACTCCTGTCTCCTGACAAAAACATTGCATGCGGCGCCTGTGAAGTGTGCAAAGTTACTGGAGTGCGCAGCCGCGCTCGTCTCTCACAAGGAACGTCACGGCAGTGATTGACAAGCCAGAGGGCCAATCATTTATGTGATGATCGCGTAAACGATTGGCTGATGTTTTTAAGGCCCTACCTCGTGCACAGATGATGAATATTAATATTATTCCTTTCAGTGCACCTAATAAATAGTCTTTTATCAGTTAGTAAAGACAGTTTCAAGTAATATTGCAAAAATGTATAAAACAAAACATCCTCTTTAGCACCTTTAAGTCGCACATTTTAGGACTTGAGACTTGCTTGACAAATATTAACAAAAGACTTGACTTGACTTTGACTTGACATTCATGACTTATGACTCGAAATAACTTGTCTTTTGTTTAATAAATATCTGTTTTTGAACGCACCGCAACCTAACCACGTGACACAGCAGGCAAGCAGAGAGAGCTATCGTGAGCTCTCTCATGGACAGAGCATGCAGTCATGACTGAACATGAAAGGCGCTATGCCAAGAATAATTAAGTAAAAAAAATGTTTTGGACATGTTAAGAGTTGACTTTGAATTGGTTTTGTGTTCATTAACTGGGTTAAAATCAGTGCATAAACGCAGCATCCAAAAAAAGAGGACGCGCTGTCTGTGACGCGCCTGAATGTCACGCTTGAACGAACAATAACACATAATACCAAAAATGTCAGTTTTGAAAAGTTTGAAAAAACCAATGCTGTCTGTCACTGAAGAACAAAGGTAACAGAGAAAATGATCACATCTAATTTTTTTGCAAGTGCAATGCATTGTAAATGGTTAGTCACTATTTTTCATATATTTTACCTTTATTCAACACCTCTGTTTCCATTGTTATTCGAGCGGCTCATTTGACTTCCTGCTTCTTTGATACCACTCCCTCCGAAATACACAATGTGCTCCGATTGGTTAGCTGGCCCAGTGTATCGTGATTCGCTGAAGTGTCCAGAAACTTCACGCCCCTTACCATTAGTTATACGTGCTTCAGTGGAAATGTAAATAATGGCGTCTATATTGCTGTATCAAATTGAGCCAGAATGAGACCCAGATGAAGAGGGTCAAGCAGAACCTCTGCAATCGCGGCTTTCAAAGGAAATTTATTTATTTTTTTATTTGTGTCAAAGTGTTTAGATATGCTGTTACTGCTGTTTGTTAGCTTTCAATATCCAGTTTTAACCTATTAAAGCTTTACTGCAGCCGAATAATTACATGACTGAGTAGTAGCATTTTTGTAAAGGTAGCGTTTAATTTATAGCATGAACAACTGTTTGTCTATGAACAGAGACGTTTTGGGGTTTGTTGGCGTTTGTTGGAGAAGTATGCAATAGAATTTAGCTAACTGGCTAGCGAAGCAAAAAAGGGTTGGTCTTTGTTTACATCCTTGATGCAACCAAAAAATAGCAACAACTATATATTTAAAAGACATGTACAAAAAATAAAACATATTTACAGTTTGGGACCGATAAACAGCTGCTTCTGCTTCTAAAACCACCCCTTTAAGGATTTTTATTATATTGACAGCTCAGCTGTGTGTGGACACCTTTTGAGTAGAAATGCATATTGCTTTTTTTTGTTGCAAATAAAACTCCCATAGTCCATAACTACTGTAGATTTACTTATTTTAATATAAATTCAGTTAAATCATCAAACATTTGTATGACTTGCCAGTGACTTGTTTGATCCAAGCTACGACTTGACTTGAATTGCTTGACATAAAGCAGTGACTTGACTTGACTTGATTCTCACAAAAATTGACTTGGACTTGCATGAGACTTGAAGGTTAAGACTTGAGACTTACTTGTGACTTGCACATGTATGACTTACTCCCACCTCTACATCCCAGCATAAACACTCTCAATAAACTATTTGTTAGTAAAGCATACAAACCACTGTTAATTTAAACAGAGAAGCAAGCATACTGTATATGGGATTTGGCATGGCAGAACTATAGTCAATAAAAAGCTGTCACTCATCTTAGTTCATTGCGATCTCACAAAGTTCAGAGATGCACCGATGTATTGGCCAACAATCGGTATCGGCCGATAAAAGCTATTATTATCACTATCGGCCATCGATTGTTTAAAAACTGCAGATGACTAGGGCTGATTATATCCTGTCAATCAAAAGGGTGCAGAAAGACGTGTTCAGACTGCAACTCATACATACTGCGTGTGAAGAAAATCGCTTGTGTGTTGAATTTTAATGTATTAACAGTTTTAAAATAGTGACGTTAAAGCAGGTTCTTTTTGACCCTATGAATCACCCGTAGTTCAAGCCAGGGTTGCCAGGTCTGCATTTTTTCCCTACATCAAATATTATTTGTAGCGCCTCCCATCCAATAATCGCAAAAAGATTTGTGCTTCATTGCATCTTATAAGAATAAAAGTTTCAGTTTGGCAATTTTATCATGAAATTCAAACAAATAAATGGTGTTTTGATGCTCTTAAATGTGACGTGTCAGATCGCTGTAATGCCTCAGTTCATGCGGCAACACGGAGCGCGAGTCTTTTCTTCCTCTTCAATACAAGTTATATCTCAAAAAACATGCATGAACATCAAAGGTACGTTGAAAGATATAGTATAAATTACCAGAATGTATCATGTCTCATGTAATCACTTTAAGACATAAACAAAACAGCTTGTGAACAATATGTCACATCATGTCACATTTACCTAAGGAATGTTTTCCAATGTCCATAGTTCCTTAGCTATCTATATATAAAAAAACACTATACAGGAGCTTATTTACTGTTAATTATATGTTTGTGTAAATTTGCCATGAAGACAACACGTGGTTATGAAAACTACCTTATGTGATACTAAGTTTTATACAAACATTTCAGTTTTTATTTGAGTGTAATTATTATATCAGAAAGTAAACAACAGCTGAATATAATACCTCTGTTATAACCTTTAATATTGTAGTGTACCAAATGAGAGGGTTCGCTGTATAATTTGCAGCATTATTTGGGAGAGATTTATTTTCCTTAAGAAAAACCACACTATCGGTATGGCATCGGCATCGGCATATATTCTGAATAATCACTATCGATCTCGGTAGAGAAATTTAGTATCTGAGCACCTCTTTTTTACAATCAATGAAGCTGACTGCACAAATAATCTCTTTTTTACATAATTGTTTGTTATAATGGGAGGATTTGCAAGCATGCAGAACTCTTAAAGGTGCCCTAGAATTTGCATAGTTAAATAACAAGAGTTCAGTACATGGAAATGACATACAGTGAGTCTCAAACTCCATTGTTTCCTCTTTCTTATATAAATCTCCTTTGTTTAAAAGACCTCCAACGAACAGGCGAATCTCAACATAACACCAACTGTTACGTAACAGTTGGGATCATTAATATGTACGCCCCCAATATTTGCATATGCCAGCTCATGTTCAAAGCCATTAGAGAAGGGCAGCCAGTATTAACGTCTGGATCTGTGCACAGCTGAATCATCAGACTAGGTAAGCAAGCAAGAACAACAGTGAAAAATGGCAGATGGAGCGATAATAACTGACATGATCCATGATTACATGATATTTTTAGTGATGTCTTTCTAAATGTTTTGTTAGCATGTTGCTAATGTACTGTTAAAATGTGGTTAAAGTTACCATCGTTTCTTACTGTATTCACGGAGACAAGAGCTGTCGCTATTTTCATTTTTAAACACTTGGAGTCTGTATAATTCATAAACACAACTTCATTCTTTATAAATCTCTCCAACAGTGTAGCATTAGCCGTTAGCCACGTAGCACAGCCTCAAATTCATTCAGAATCAAATGTAAATATCCAAATAAATACAATACTCACATAATCCGATGTATGCATGCGTGACGAACACTTTGTAAAGATCCATTTTGAGGGTTATATTAGCTGTGTGAACTTTGTTTATGCTGTTTAAGGCAAGCGCGAGCTCCGTTGGAGGGGGAGCACGAGATTTAATGGGGCCGCAGCATAAATCGGCTCATATTTAATGATGCCCCAAAATAGGCAGTTAAAAAAATTAATAAAAAAAAAATCTATGGGGTATTTTGAGCTGAAACTTCACAGACACATTCAGGGGACACATTATACTTATATTACATCTTGTAAATTCGATGGCATCAGAAACTTCAGAAACTTTAACACCTCTGTTTGGCCGTTGCGTTCAAGAAATAAACATATATGTTTGTGATAGGCTAAATTGTTCAACGCTGCAAAACATGTAAATAGAAACATTCTCCAGAGCACAAACACAGATCTTTTGCCAAATATGTTTTGCCAGTATGCTGTTATTACAGAGAAAAGGTACCCGTAACTGCTGATCAGATTTCTTTCTAAAAGCAATCAGAAGCTTTCACACTCTCTGCCTATGATTTTAGCCTTTACTAGCACAGTCCAATTATAAAAATGGAAAAAAATGAAATGTTAGCCACAAATTCCAGAAACCTGTTGCCGTTGTCATGGCAACGCCGTGGCGGCGACCTACCTCGCGCAATGGGGGATCACTGGCGAGGCTGTCGAGGTTGACGGAGCCCTCGTAGGTCAGGTGGTGAAAGACGTTGAGGGCGCGTGCCGCCTCGGGCCCACGTTGTTTGTAGCCAAAAATAAGGTCAATCCACTGGTGCAGCTGACACGACACAAACTCGCTTTCCAGAGCCTGTCAAAGAGAGCAGGGCAATTAGAGGTGAAAGGTACACGTACACAACATAACCACAAACACACACAGACGTACAGACACGAACACACATGCACAGACAAACAAACACTTGGGGCGATGCTTCTTTAGAGGACTGCAATAGACTGAAACCATCATAAAAGTCCAACATGTAAATAAATAAACTTGTTTTCAATCTTTTAACAGTTGTCTTTCAATAATATATGATAGATGCACCTCTTGAAGCTCATATCATCTAAATAAACAACATACAGTGGCCCTAAAGGTATTTGGACACACTTAAAGACATACAAATGTTGTAAGTTCCACTATATTATCTCTCATGCTCAACCAAGTCTGCATTTATATGATCAAAAATACAGCAAAAACAGTCATTTTGTTAAATATTATTATTACTATTTTAATATTTTTTAAAGTGTAATTTATTCCTGTGATAGCAAAGCTGTATTTTCAGCATCAATACTCCAGTCTTCAGTGAAGAAATCATTCTAATATGCTGATTTGGAGCTATAGAGAAAAATTTCCTATGATTATCAATCTTGAAAACAGTTTTTTTTTTCTTTTTTTTTTTTCAGAATTCTTTTAATGAATATAAAGTTCAAAAGAACAGCATTTATTTTGAAACAGAAATCTTTTGTAACATTCTTAATGCCACTTTTCATCAATTTAAAGCTTCATTGCTGAATAATAGTATTCATTTCTTTCAATGAAAAGTAGTAGTAGTAGATTTTTTTCTCAAAATAATGGTCAGTTATGAATTCAAAGCACCATTCCACTCCACTAGGGGTCTAGATACTGCCTGCTACTGAAGGGTAATGCTTAAAGATTACACAGAAGTGCTTTATTATAGGTATCAAACCCATTCGAAAGACTGTCATACTGAAATAACAAAGGGAAAAAAGAAAGACTGAACAAATAACACAGAATGGCACACAAATACACACTTTTTTTCTTCCTCTCACACACAAACACACCCAGGGACCCGCTGCTGGAATTTACACACTCACTCTCACATCAGAAATAACAGCTATTACCAACAGAGCAAGCCGTGGAGCGCAGGGGCTGAGTTACCCCCGGGGCATGTCATTACAATCGAAAGTGACACATGCAAAGATGGGAACACTAAGTGAAAGAAAGAGAGGAAGAAATGGTAGAGAGGGAGAGAGAGAGAGAGGGAGCACAAAGACAAGGAGGGAAAGAGGGGATTAAATGAGACAGAGAGAAAGAGCAGCAGAGAGAGAAAAAGAAAGGGCAAGATCTAAGGACAAAACCGAGCTGTAGACTGTTTAAAAATGTATGTGCTATTCAACTAACCTAAAATTCTAGTCATTCCAACCAACCAAAGAATCACATTAAAAATATCCACAAAATGAAATTAATATTTATTGAAACGTTCAGTGTATGACCCAAACACGAAAATTGTCATGTTGTTTTAAATCTGTATGATTTAATTTTCCTTCTACCATGGAACACAAAAAGATATTTTACCGAATATTCAAACATGGCGCATCAAGATGTCTGGTGTCAACGATGTTTGGTGTCAATTATTTAAAATCAGCTTCAAATAAGATTTGAGATATAAAGGTACAACAACAGGAAGGTTAATATCGACTTTCAATCTGTTCCTCACAAAAAGCTATCATATAACTTCAGAAAACTTGGAATATAGCACATCTATTCTATTGACCAGTTTTATAGTTACTTAAGTAGATTTATACTGTGAGTAAGTATCAAAAATGTATCAGTGAATCATTTACATGATCAGTGGAAAAGATTTTTAACATTTTTTTAAATATTACTTTTTCAAATATTCCTCAAAAGTGCTAAAGGAATTGTTTGAAAGCATAATATGCAACATTTTTGAATTAAAATATCCAAAGACCACTAGAACAATGGTATATATTTTGTTAACTTGTGTACTTACATTATCCCAAATGTTTCCAAGAATGTTTAAATCCAGAGAAATAAGCAAACTTTAACCAGAACACGGACCATGTCCGTGCATCGCATATCATTGACATCATACCCGCGTTACCCTCGGTTTAGTTTGTAGAAACCATGGAAACACCAAATACGCTTTAATATATTGTCTTATTAGACAGGTGAGGAACTGTTTGGATGGATACATTCATCAACAGAAAACTAATCAGTGTTACATAGCTCAACACAGTAGGTCTTATTGTATAAATCTCGTTTTATTGATTTACCATGAGTACCATGAACATTTACATAGTGTGCCTTTAATGAAACTGAATCTGAATTCTTAAAGGTGCCCTAGAATTAAAAATTGAATTTATCTTGGCATAGTTGAATATGCGAGAGTTCATGGAAATGACATACAGTGAGTCTCAAACTCCATTGTTTCCTCCTTCTTATATAAATCTCATTTGTTTAAAATACCTCCAACGAACAGGCGAATCTCAACATAACACCGACTGTTACGTAACAGTTGGGATCATTAATATGTACGACCCCAATATTTGCATATGCCAGCCCATGATCAAGGCATTAGACAAGGGCAGCCAGTATTAACGTCTGGAGCAGCACAGCTGAATCATCAGACTAGGTAAGCAAGCAAGAACAATAGTGAAAAATGGCAGATGGAGCGATAATAACTGACATGATCCATGATTACATGATATTTTTAGTGATATTTGTAAACTGTCTTTCTAAATGTTTTGTTAACATGTTGCTGATGTAATGTTAAATGCGGTTAAAGTTACCATCGTTTCTTACTGTATTCACGGAGACAAGAGCCGTCGCTATTTTCATTTTTAAACACTTGCAGACTGTATAATTCATAAACACAACTTCATTCTTTATAAATCTCTCCTACAGCGTGTAATGTTAGCTTTAGCCACGTAGCATAGCCACAAATTCATTCAGAATCAAATGTAAACATCCAAATAAATACCATACTTAAGCGATTAGACATGCTGCATGATGAACACTTTGTAAAGATCCATTTTGAGGGTTATATTAGCTGTTTGAACTTTGTTTATGCTGTTTCGCAAGAGCACGAGAATTTAAAGGGGCTGCAGCCTGAATCGGCGCATATTTAATGATGCCCCAAAATAGGCAGTTAATAAATGAATAAAAAAAAAAAAATCTATGGGGTATTTTGAGATGAAACTTCACAGACACATTCAGGGGACACCTTCGACTTATATTACATTTAAGAGGAATCAGACATGTTAATGGAAAAAAATCTTTCAGGACTTTCTACTAAACTTCTTCTAAGAACAAATAAAGTCAAATTATAGTGTTGTCAAAAGTACCAACTTCGATACCGAAGGCAGTATCGGTACTGAAATTTTAAAAATGTGATTCTTTGAGTGCTGTTGAGCAGATTCGTAAACACCTCTGATTGGCTATTGTGTTCAAATGCTCAACATACATGTCTGTGATTGGCTACAATGATCAACAACGCACAGGAGCGTTTGAAAGTGTTTTGAAAGCGGGAGCGTTTGAAAGCAGGTGTCTATCAGCGGACCGGTCCACTGCTTTCAAACACTCCTGTGTGTATCTGTGTAAGTGCTTGGTGAAGAGCGTCACTGATGTCTATTTACAACATGTTTTTGAAGTGTTGATCATTGTAGCCAATCACAGACATATATGATGAGTGCGTCAACACAATGGCCACAATGGTGTTTACGAATTCGCTCAACAGAGCTCACATTTTTAAAATTTATTTGTACCTTTTGTCAGCACTAAGTCAAATGGGTTCAGAATGTAAACAATGAACAAATTGTCATGCTTTAAAAACAGAGCGGAGATGTCTTTTTCAGAATATTTACACTGGCTTGTGTTAAAATTATGAAGACACCATCAAATCAATGATTTTGAGGCACTATACAAATGCCGTTAAGGAAAATTCTGAGTTTCCAGAAAGAGGAACCAAACTGTGAGACATATTTTTGCATCATTTAAGGCTCATGTCAAGTAGTCATGTCAAAAAGCATCTGAGGTGTTTTGACATTCTCAAGCACTTTCTTTAAGAAAATCTCACTTTAACAGACAGCTTCTTTTGTGATCTTTGGATATGTGTATGTGTGTGTGTGAGTGTGTGTCTCTGAATAGTTGAATGTGTTAAACCAGGAAAAAAAATGAGGCCGGAGGAAAGGTCACCTCCACAAGACACACACACATACACCCCAGCACTGTCACTGCAGCTGAAAAGGTCAAGTGTGTTTTCTATAGAGCACATACACACACACTTTTTCCTCGGGCAGCAGGGGCCACAACACCCCTCTAATACTTTGATTTGGCAGCAGTTTTGATACACAATCAGTAGTTTTAAATGCATAAACACACACAATCTCAAATTACACACCCTGCAGCATATACAGCTCCCATGTCTCACTGTTATTCCCTTATATTTTTATATGTGAGTGCTAGATAGAGCCATTATAAAAGGTAGTACAAAATTTCGACCCCACCGCAGTCTGAAGGGATTGGTGGACACACACACAGACACACACATCCATGAGGTCCTGTCTGCTGTGAGCCAAATCATGATTGATGAGGCCGGCATTAGGGTAACATTATAAGGGACAGTGGCCGGGCCTGTCCTCCACGACATCATTCAGGTCAGTGGTAGATTACATTAGTATCGAGCAGTGCACTACATTACGACCTTCACTGAGGAAAAGCAGAACGCTGAGGCCTGCAGAGGACCAGGATGTTGTATCATATGAATGAATGAGTGTGATCTCAGGGGAAATGATGGAAGGAAATGGATTACAGATTAAATACTGGACTAAGAATTTAAGATCGCAGATTCTGTTCAGACATTACATCAGTTGATGTAATATCGTCAGCAGAGCAATACGACATCAGTAGGCCTACATGAGACTGCTCTTCTGCCACATTTTCTGAATCAGTAAATTAATTCAATCATGTGCAGTTTATTATATATAAAACTAATATATAAAACATTAATCAGAATTCTATCTATCTATCTATCTATCTATCTATCTATCTATCTATCTATCTATCTATCTATCTATCTATCTATCTATCTATCTATCTATCTATCTATCTATCTATCTATCTATCTATCTATCTATCTATCTATCTATCTATCTATCTATCTATCTATCTATCTATCTATCTATCTATCTATCTATCATCTCTGTGTGTATTTTCTTTAAAGAAATTAATACTTTTAGTAATTAATACAGGTAGGATGCATTAAATTGACCAAAAGTGACAGTAAAGACTTCCAGATTTCTATGTCAAATAAATGATAAATAAATATATTAATTAAAATAATTCTGCAAAGAGAGCAGTATAAAATACTAAGCAGTACAAATCGAATATTAGCATATTCTGAATATGACACTGAACACTGGAGCAATGATGCTGAAAATACAGCTTTGCCATCACAGGTATAAATTACATTTTAAAGTATAATAAAATAGAAATTAGTTATTTTAAATTTGAATAGTATTTTACAGTATTCCTGTTGTTACTGTGTTTTTGATCAAATAAATGCAGCCTTGGTGAGCATAAGAGACTTCTTTCAAAAACATTAAAAAAAATGAACTTAAACTTACATATAAAGTTGAATTGAACCAAATGAATGCAATTTCCTGAACAAAGTACTCTTATGAGTTGGTCATTTTCGTAAATTAAATTAAAATAAATAAATTTCTAATATTTCTTTCTCAAAAGTACTTAAAGAATTGTCAATGGAATGGTTGAGGAAAAAGAAACGTTAAAAGGAATCAGAACAAAAATCCAAATCTGAATCATTTCCCAATATGCCCAGTGCTAGAAGAGAAAGCAATGGTCAGGAGGGGACAAATAGGAACACTGTCTTGGGCGAGGGCTCACTGAGGTCCTCTATGGTGTCTGTAAACTTTGTAAATGACAGAATCCTGTAGAAACAGTGAAAACTTTCACTTTTGTTAGTTTCACTCAAACCATCCTTGTTCATGTTACTTAAAAACTCATGCAACTACGTGAACTTAATTTAACTGAGTTGTTTCTACTAAAAATGAGTATTGTTAGCTTTAATTAACAAGTGTTTGTCAGTCAACTTAACATTGCTGAGTGAAACACACAAATTAATGTTGACATAACTAATTGGGCAGAGAATCTGTAGCTCCCAGCATGCTTTGCAAGGGACTACATTAGGAGAGAAAATTTAGGGGTTAAAGTGTTATTTTATGTGTTTTTCAGTAAAGTGAAAGATGTTGTTAGTTTATGTTAGTGTTTAATGCTCAGTTATGTTGGACATTTAGAGGAGTTTCTTTAATGTTTTTGAATTTTGTGAGCACTCATATACGCATGTTTATTGGATGGAATTGCAGCTCTCAATTATATTGAGTTTGTTCAATGCGTTTTTTTTTTTGTTTGTTTTTTTTTTTTGAGGGCATTTTGTAGAGAAAATACTTAATTTAATAAGGTAAATTAAGTCAATACCTAATAAGCTTTTATAAATTTAACATAACATTAAGAAAACTGCACATATACATATTATGGAACAGTGACAAATTCAAATGGTTTGTATAAGAAATTTTGTCAGCTTTATTTGAATTGTTCATACAACTAAAGTGTTATTTTTACAAATTACTCAATATAGTTGCGTGGAACCACGCTTTTTTAAGTAAATCCAACTTTTTTTTTTTTTTTTTTTTTTTTTTTAGTGTGGCCTATAGACATTAGTCATGTTTATTTTACACAGGATGCCTGCAGACTAAGAAAGTTGTAGTTAGGTTGCGAGTTTGACTTACCATCCTGTTGATCCTGACAAAGTCCTCTGGTTTCTTTGCCCAAGCTGGTAGTTCTACATCACAGACAGGGACACCGTCATCCCTGTCACCCAGACAGTAGCCATTACTGTTCACAAACATCTCGGGCAGGTAGTAGAACTCAGGGATCAACTCCTATGAGGTGGAAGAGAAAAAGCAAAAGCCCAAATCAATTCCAAACATTTTCAAAACAGATGTATTAATATTGTATAGGGATGATTCAGGGACTTAAAATGTACATGCAAAAATACCAATGCTTTCATTGCATGTTTTGAAGTTCAATTAATCAAAATGTTGGCAATGTTTCAGGCGGCCATGGAAAGCGACCCCAGGAGACCAGTGAAGGACCATCAGAGTACATTTAAAAACACTCGGAGAGTGTGGGAATGCGGCAAACACATGACGATGGAGGAGGGGGGAAATACAAAGGAAACATGAGAGATGACAGAAAACGTTATTTATGTTTGAAATGCGCTGATGGATGTATCGTTTGTTGGGGTACGTGAGGCAGGTTTGGTTTTGCTTGGATTTTGGAGGAGTAACCATGATTCAAAATGCTAGAAACATAATGCTTAATGTAACAAACACAGATTTTTAAAAAACGATTACACATTAAATAATGAAAAATGTGTTTATTGACTACAACAAAAACTGGACGTATATGGATGAGAGCGTCATTGATGTCTATTTACAACATGTTTTTGAAGCGTGAATCATTGTACACTCTAAAAAATGCTGGGTTAAAAACAACCCAAGTTGGGTTGAAAATGGACAAACCCAGTGGTTGGGTTAAATGTTTGCCCAACCTGCTGGGTAGTTTTATTTAAACCAACTATTATTTAAAAATTGCTATATGGCTAGCTTAAAATGAACCCAAAATAGTTGGGAAATTAAAAACCAGATGCAATTAGAGACAACAATAATAGACAAAAGGTGAATGTTTATTAATAAGCTTTAATATTTTATTAATATAAATTTATTAATAAGAAATTTAATAAATGTTTATTGTTTATTAATTATTCATTGAACATTAATAAATGTTCGTTTCCAACATACTTTGGGTTAATTTTAATTAAGCAATACAATCATTTTTAAACAATAGTTGAGTTAAATAAAACTACCCAGCAGGTTGGGCAAACATTTAACCCTACCGCTGGGTTAAAACAACCCAATTGCTGGGTTTGTCCATTTTCAACCCAACTTGAGTTGTTTTTAACCCAGCATTTTTTAGAGTGTAGCCAATCACAGACATGAACATGTGTCAGAGGTGTTTATGAATTCGCTCAACAGCTCTCAAAGCATCGCATTTTTTAAATTTCAGTACCTAAAATACCTTTCAGTACTTTTGAACACTTTAAAAAAAACATGATCACACATTAAATGGTGACACGTGTTTATTGACTACAACAAAAACTGGACTCGCACGTATATGGATGCACTGGATTGATAAAACTAGCACTATGTCATTCTGGATTTTTACTGCATACACAAATACACAAATAAAAAATTCACATCATTCTATTTCTCTGAAGACATTTATTTTTGCCTAATTCTTTACATGCCTCCCTGACCCTGATAGTCTCTTATCCACTAAAGCTGCCACATTCTCAATCCTTCTTCGTTCTCACTGCCATATCAGTGCAAATTACCCATAATTCCCAATGAGAGACGCCTCTGTACATTGGGGCATGTGCACACGAGGAATGTGACCTCCTCCCTGTTTAGTGTCAATCAAAAGCTCTTGCCTTTGAAGAACCTTTAAAATCATTTAAAATCATTTAAGACCTCATTCTGCCCACACATATCTGAACCTGACAGGTTGAATGTATTTCTCCTCAATGCTGCTGTTTTGGATTCAAGTTGCTGTTATACACCGCTTGGTGAAATGAGCTGTTTAACCACATCCCCTTGGTGTGTATAAGAGAGTTCTTTAAAGCACCATAAAACTAGAGGACTTTCACATGAAGGGTCACTAGAAACAGTATGCTTACAATAAAACATAGCTTGCTTTTGGTGTAGGGTCAGGATTTACAAACGCACTCTCTTTTATGACAGTCAAGACCCAGGATTTCATCAGTCCTTCAGGATGTCTGAAATATCTCTCACAGCTCTAAAATGCTAACAATCATGTCTACACTGTAAGCAACCTTACATGCCTTTGACATAATGGTCAGAACATGTTTAAATAAATATATATATATATATAAAAAAAAAAATCTATTGCAAAAACATATTACATATGTTCACCAATAACATCTTATTTCAGATGGATGGGGAACAAAGTAGCCAAAGCTCTGCAGTGCATCCAAAACAGAAATGAGAAGTCTGTCTCCTGAAGTCGCATCCCAATGGATGATTCCAGTGTAGACAATGCTACTGATTACGAGCAATCTAGATTTGAAATATTTCATGAATGTAAAACGATTCTTGATCATCACCCAAAAACATTCACAACAAAAGTATGTTTGACAGTACTGCAATGACTCCAAAATTAAACCCAACGCTAGTTGAAACTTAACCCCGAGGAAGGGCAACAACCAAAATTGGATCTGAGCTCCATCTCTACTCTCACAGGAGGATTGGTCTATAAACTTTCCAGACAGTTGCTCAGTTGCGAACAGTTTGGGCTGCTAGTGCCGTGATCCACGTCCTCAACCCGCTTCGCTCGTGAGCCAATAATTCCTCTACAGCCTCATAATGGGCTGACAAGTCAATCACACTCAGACTCTTCAGCTTTACACCGTTCGCCCTAATGACACCCTCCTGGAGAGCTGTCACCGGGCATGACTGCCTCATCCCACTCCTTCAGACAGTGCTCCGCCAACAGATTATTGAGAAGATGTTGAAGATTGGAGCGAAAGTTACTCTTTAGCTCTTAGCAGGAGGTGAGCTGATGACTAACTGGATGTCTTTTGACAATGATAAAATATCTATCTATGTATATCTATCTATATCTATATCTATATCTATATCTATATCTATATCTATCTATCTATAAAAAAACAGAAAAAAAGATCAATGATATTCACCATCATGACCTTTATAGGACTTGGCTTGTGCTGAGGTAGTGGTCTGGGAAAAGGGCCAGTGAACTTTGATTTGCTCTTTTAATGCTGTTTATTAGCTGTTTCCTGCTGTTTCATTACAGAGAGAATTGTGGGTAATGAATAAGTTCAGGATGATGAAGTATGATGCAGAATTAACCTCTAAAGGCCACTGCAGCATTACTAAAGGACATAAAAGAAATAAAATAAAAAGTAAAAAAAAAAATACATATCTAAATAAATTGTACAATTACTATGCATATTCCTTAAAAACGCACCTAGGAAAAATATTTCTGAAAACAGTAAAAAAATAGCTGATGAACTTTAAATAATGTACAATTTTAAAAATGCACATAGAAAAAAAAAAAGATGGAATATAGTTTTTCACATACCATTTTTTACATATCACATATTATTTTTAGTGTCTTTGTGAAAGAATGTTTCGCACACACACTCAAACCATCCATGTTCACAAAACTTTAAAAAAAACTCATGTATAAACTTAATTGAACTGAGTTGTTTCTACTAAAACATGTATTGTTGGAATTACTTAAAAAAGCAGTGTCAAGTGGGTTCCACGCAACTATATTGAGTAATTTGAACAAATAACAATTTAGTTGTTTGAACAAAATAACTTTAGTATACTAAAAATGAGTATTGTCAGCTTTACTTAATAAGTGTTTGTTCAGTCAACTTAGCATTGCTGATGGAAAGGCACAAATTATTGTTGACATAATTTGAGTTTGTTTTGACTGCATTTTGTAGAGCAAATAGTTAATTTGATATTGTAAATTACTCAACATAGTTGTGTGGAACTAACTTGACACAGCTTTTTAAAGTAAATTCAACAATTCATTTTTTTGAGTGTAAAAAATAGATATATAGTTTTGTTGGATAGTTTTTATTCAAACCAAACGTTCACATTTAACACCACACACACAGTTTTACATACATCTTACAAACATCTGATAATCTCTATTACTGCTATAAGCTCTATTATATTAATAAACAGTCATTCAAATAGAACAGGAATAAAGTACCAGTCGTTTATGATAAAAATCATGCTGCTCATACATAATACAAAATCAACTCCTGCTACACAAGAAAGATACAAAAAAAATCCCTATTTTCTTTCTTAACAGAATGCTGACCATCAAATGTGTTTAACATGATCCATGCAGACACCGTAGTGGTTCCGAGAGGCCTGTATTTGCTAACATATCTAGTGTTTTGCTGTACAGCCGCTCGCTTGCCATGCATATCGCCTGCACCTCATGTTGTTGGATGCTGTTCCCCAGCCCGGGGTAGTAAAAAGCCCTGCCTTTACATAAAAGACTACATTTTAAATAGCTTTTGTCATTAATGCTTTATTAATTGCCTGGAGCGAAGCTAACCCGTCACTGAGTGTGTTGAAAAAGTATGACACTTTTAGGTCAGCTCGAGTGCGCTTGCTGAGCCGCAGCGCGGGGCTGAAATGGAACGGAGGCAACAGGAAACAACCATTACTGTGATGACGTGATGCCGCTCTGAAAAATGTGCATGTTAAACAATATTTTACTTTAAATGTTTATGAAGAAAATGTTAATTTCACAAAAATTAGGCGGAAAAAAGATGCTACATGAACTAAATGTTGTTGCAAAGCAATTTTTGAGAATTGGATGATGCCAATTTTGGTCGACTGATTGGACTAAAAAGAGACAAACTCTTCGAGGAACTGTTTATTCAAATCCTCACAGTTGCAGCTAGCAATGTTGTCCGTATATCATCACAACAGTCACACACTAATGACTAGTTTCTGATGGCAACAAGCCTGTTTAGACATTACAATGTACAAATCTGATTACCTTCACATCTGCAGTATCACGCTGGCAGTGCCTCCACGAGCGGGCGATGCCGGAGAAAGTGCGGTTTGGGTGATCAAACTTGTTGCCGTTGGTGTTTAGGAAGAATGTGGTGAAAGGCTCCTGCAATTGAGCAGACAAGAAAACAACACTGTCACTTTTATTGACCCAAATAAGCCCCAAAACATCTTTCCTAATGTGTGAAAATAACTGTAGCGGGATCACATGATTCTGACTGCTAATTAGGCGCTTGTTTAGACAAATCTGCACCGTTTTGCAAAGCGCTAATGCTATTCAGAGCCCAAAACATCAGCGGAATAAAAAAATAAATTCATCCGCATTCATTTGTATGGTAATTGGATTCAATCTCGTGATGGAGACTTTCTCCATCGCTCTGGGAAACGTTCCGTTTGCACAAACATCTCAATGTAGGGACTCATCTGTCAGATTATGAAGAGTTTGTGGAGGTTTTTTTTTTTTTTTGTCCTCTCATTTTCTATAACAGTGCCCGAGGCAGAGTTAATTATATGGCCTGTTGACTGAGGAGCCCAGCTCTGGCTCTAATTGGCAGATTCAGGGTCATCAGTCTGGGCTGGCAGTACGAGGAGTTGACACGGAGATGCTGGATCAGCCAGAGGAAAAGATGATGGTGTCTACAGTCTCAGTCAAGCCTGGTGTGAGAGCTGCCAGGGGAACCTTCCAAATCATCATCATCAACGCAATGGGCCGCCTGGGAAGAGCCAATTACTAAGTTCTCATTATGTGTTTTAATTTTTTTCTTTCAAACATGGATAGACCGATTCCTCATTAAAAGGGGTTTGATTATACAGCAATTATTTAAAATGGACAAAAATAAATAAATTTTAATGCCTTGGTTTGATCTACATCCATCATAAAATGGGATGGGAAAATCAAGTATGCATGACTGATTTGAGCTCTGGCATAAAATGTTTATGCAGTTGAAAAAAAACTGCATTATGTAACAAAACACAATTGTTTATCATTGTAGACTAGTAAGTATGATGTAACAAATGTGGAAAAACTAAAGCATCAGGAGGTACTCAAACCCAATCTCCTCTCAACCTCAGAAACAACTTGATTTTCTTTGCTGATCTAGGCTTTTTTTCTTATGTTGTACCAGTCCATTCGTCCCAGATCAGCGATTGGAGACTCAGGGCAAGCGAGGACGTTAGGAGGAGACAATGATGGACATGTTTCCCAGCGCTCCGCATGCTGTCTGAGAGGCATAAAGCTGTCACGTACCAGCCTGTAAATCATTACGCAGAGGTTTTTGACTTCTCTTTCACATATGCCTGTTTACCAGCCTGTGAAATCCACTCACCGGCTCTGCGTAGCGGAACATCAAGCTCGGGGATTGAGATGTAGGGGTTGATTCACTTGTGCGGTGAAAGGACGCGCTAACGTGCGCTTTGACTGACGGTGATTTGATCCACTAACTGGGCTCGGGGTTATCGTATCGAAATGTTTCATGTATACACAGACCCTTGACAGCATCATTTCTAAAGTAATGCCAAGACTGCTTGATGCATTTTGAAAAAATATTAAATTGCCTAATATAATATTTCTGGGTAGATTTAGCATGGGGTCATATAAATATGAGAGATTTAAAATAATTCAAAGCTTCAAATCCAATAAAATTAGGTGTTTGTTTTGTAATCATTGGAATATTCATGAAGGTATTTGTACTTCCTGCTTTCAAAAACTGATCTGCATGATATAACATTCGCAGAGTGCATAATATGAGCCTGAAGCAGCTCAGCTCGGTTAACTATCCAGTAGAAACTAGTTACTTCCCAGATGTTGAAGGTATCAAATTCCTTGCATCCATCCAATCAACGAGACTTACGATTCGGACAAGCCAGTGGAGGGTGGAGGCTGCGGTGGAATAGTGAGTTGTGTAGTGGCAGGGTGGAGTTTCCTCATCCCAGGATTCATAGCGATCGGCGTAGAACACAGCACGCTTTGGGTTCAGCGCTCCGATTGGCTGAGGAAACACACAAATGAAAAAAGAAAAAAAAAAATCAGGAAGGTTGTCTATATTAACACGCATTTAACAGGTCAACATTGAATTATTTTTGTTCTGTGCGCTTATGTAAGAAACATAAGCAATATTAAGGACATTTTCATGTTTCGAAATCTTTTGATTGATTTAAATTACATTCAGTGAGCACGCACAAGCGAAAAACAAACCATTCCGCACAAACTGTTACATTGACAGAAGCCACGTTGTTCTCATTCCATGCACTTTCTATACACGAACGATAACCAACTGTCACATAAAAAAGACTTATGCTGCACATTACATCTGTGGAGCTGAGAGCTTTGCGTGCGACTGTGTGTGTGTGTGTGTGTAGTATCTTCATGAATGTTTGATGGAGGAGGCTGAGCAGAACTCCTTGAGGAGAAACTAGTGGATTTTGCTTGAAGTTTGTCTGTCACGCAGTATTATTATCCTATGTACTCTTAGTTTGAGGACCTTGAGGATTCGCTCTGGGTCAGTTTGTGCATGCTGGTAAACTGGATTTAGAAATTTAAACAAGTACAGATAAGTAAACAATATACAGTAAACTTGAATCTTTCAGCATGGTGTGCAACATTTGTTAAAGGTAGGGTAAGTAGCTTTTCAAAAACGCTGTTGGACATTGATATTTGTAATCAACCCAAACAAACACACTCCTCTCTTCATTGCTCCGCCTCCAAAACTCACCCTCCAATATCAAACCCCGGCCCGTCCTCTGCTGGCAGGCGTGGCGAGTGCACTAACAATGATGCTAAACACCGCATTCTCTAGCGGTCGTCAGTGCGCATTGGTTTACCTGCACAACTCTCACTATCTGGCCACTGTTACACACACAATGCGAGGGTGGGTGTGTGTTTATCACAGCTGACGTGCAACAAAATAATCCTTCACGAAAAATAAAGTGCAGATGATGAACGAACGACAAGGAAGCACAAAAAAAATGAACGTACAGTACACAAGAGTCAATACAAACAAGAGTTTGTTGTTAGTTACCTACAGCACAGCAGCTCCAGACAATCAATGACTTTCAAACCCAGTGTTACTCACATGTGAAGCGGAATCAAAGCAGCCTCCATGTCTGTTTTCAGGCCTTCCCGTTTAGCTCTCTCCAGCGCTGGAAAGCTTTTCTAATATAAACGTGGGTCCTAGCATTTGCCCAGTCATAAATCTTCTTCTTTTGAGCTCTTTTGTATTGTGTCTCATCTATCTTTTTGCATACATATGTGTTTTTACATTGTACTTATATTTTAAAAACACCTGCATGTAATTACATCTGTAATTAATTTCTGTTATTACATTTATAATTACACTGTTGACCCATGCCTTAACCCTTACCCCTACCCTTAAACCTACCCATACCACCAAACCTGTCAATAGCTGCAAATGTGTTTTGCAATTCAATATGAACCCAATAAGTACATTGTACTTAATTTTTGATGTAAGTACATAGTAGTTAAGGCCACTTAATATAAAGTGGGACCGCGTTACTTTTAAAATAAGTAATGCAAGTTACTTATTATGTGAGCATACATTTACTCATTTTGCACAGAAACAGATTCGGTATTCACCAAAATGAATAAAAACAGTGAAATGCAAACTCAGAAAATTATTTTTTATATAAATTATATATTTAATCTCACTTTATTAAAAAGGTATTTGCTGCTGACCTTCGATGATCCAATTCTTCCATACTAATAAGCAAAAATGGCTTTAGATAAACATCATATTTGTGTTCCTTTTTTTTTCTTGAAGTAGGAGCATTGAACTTTCTTCTCCTGTATCCTATTCTTCTGTAATCCAGAATGGCGGCACAGCTGAAAGGTTTGTTTGAGCTGCGCCCTCTACTGTACAGGCATGAATTTGCATTTCCTTCTGCCTAAGGCTTATTTATTTCACCTTTGGTGTGAAAGGGCCTTTACATTTGCCAAAAATAGAACTATTTTGTTGTTGTTATTAAAACAAACAAACAAGAAAGCCCAGCCCAGGTGAGCAAGTCATGCAAAAATAATGCAAAAGTAACGTAACTTGTTACTTTCCATAAAAAGAAACGCAATTAGTTACTTTTTTATGGAGTAGTGCAATATTGTAATGCATTACTTTTAAAAGTAACTTTCCTCAGCACTGATGTTACTCATATGGTTTAAAGATTTTTTTTGTCATTTACTCACCCTTATGTTTTCCAAACCTGTATGTCTTTAGTTTTTCTGTGGCACAAAAGGAGAAATCCTGAAGAACTGTATTAGTGATTTGCTGAATGAACTAGTGACATTCGGAATGAATCATTCAGGTTGGTTTTGTGAACTGATTCAGTGAAAAGTTTTAGCTCAAAAGAATGATTCATTCACAAATCGAACATGGTTACTTCTCTCCAAATTTTTAGTGAAAAACAACCTAATTTTTAAAGTGAAAGTGACGATGACAGAATTTTTATTTTTGAGCGATGTTGTTTTGTTTGCCTGTAAACTCTATCTATATAGGAGTTAGCTGTCCCATGTCTGTTTCTATGTGTGTGTAAGGCAAGCTGAAAGGCCTCAGCTAAAGACATAGAGTAATCTAGCTTGGCTTAACCCTGTCTGACCTGATTTACACCCTGTATGTCCACACTACTCTGCCTTGACCATCTTTCTGCTGTTAAACCACTCTAGAAAATCCTGCACAATGTCTAGAGTAAACACTCATACTGGCATTTATTCGGCCCTGGAATTTTCTCTCCCTCCCTTTCACTCTCTCTTACACACATACGGATGTTGATAAACCTGTCATCATACAACATAAACAATTTGTAACAGTCTCTCTTCTCTAAATCCTGTAATGGCTGAAAGTCAAACTTAGACAGTGGATGTATCCAACTACATCATAAGCACTATTCAGACTGTAATTGTTTCTCAGTGTAACATCTGTAAAAGAACATCTGCATAGATCCCCCATGATGAAAACATCTTCATAATTGCTAGTATTGCTCATTGCATGCAAACACATCAAACATCAGCACCAACAGCACTTTGCAGTGGTCAAAAAAAGATTTTCAGAATAAGTTTTGGGCGAAATCTGCCATGTATAGTCAGAAATTATGATATGTTGTACTATTAAAGTTTTTATTATTATTTTGAATTAGCTTTTTGTTATTATATTTTCCATTTTAATTTCAGTTTAGTTTAAGGTTTAGTAATTTTGTTGTGCATTTTTGTCCTTTTATATATATATATATTTTTTTTAAATATGTCTATATATATTTTTACATTTTTTTTAAGTTATTTTAGTACATCAAGTTAAACTAAACAAACATTTTTGCCTCAGCAACTAACTGAAATATAGACTTTTTTTTTTTATTTTATTTTAGTTAATGTTTATTTCAAGAAACTAAATTGTAAAAATTATGATTTTAGTTAACTATAATTACCAGGATATATGTATATTCAATCTAAACAAAAGGTAATTGGACAAAAAAGTTTACATAAATATCTGTTTACATAAATATGTAAATATCTATACATACTCGTAAGCATCTAGTCTCATTAGAAAAATAGAGATTACAACATTTTGAAATTAAAAGCATTACTATGACCAAATTATTACATTTTGCCACTGGCGACTTCAAGTTTATTAGTTCATCAAGCCTTGTTGCAAATGAGGATTGTGTACTAATTTTTTACAAAATAAACAGTCATCATTCCATTAAGAAACTTTTAGTTTGGAACAAATTGACCACCATAGCTTTTCAATCAACGGGAGACACAGGTTCTTAGGCAGTCAATATTAATATACTATGTGTTATTGACGAGGACGACAGCGCTGGCCCTAAAGGGAGATCAATACTCCCTAAGATCTCAAAAATTTGAGTGTGAGCGTGGGAGAGCTTCGGCTTGTTTGGAGCAGTGTGGGAAATTTGTCTAGACTCAAAGCATGGCATAAATAACAGACCAATGTCATAACAAATATCTCAAGGAGCTGAGATATATCTGGCATTTTAGAATAGAAAGGAAACAACACTACACGGTTTAATGCAGAGGATAATGACCACAAACAAATTCGTCATTTGCTTTTTTCCCCCCAGAAAGATCTGAGCCTACTTGGATCACGTTTTCGCAAAGTAACTTTTTCCTTTCTTGCCTCACTTCAAAACCGTTCCTCAACCCTGCTGCCTTTCATTCCCTTCCTTTTTAATGACCATCCACGCCGATGTTAGCACGGTTGGGGCGAATGAAAGAGAAGTTTATGGAGATCTGCTGAGATTTATGAGCTGATAATGACCTGCCATGTGACGGCTTGGGCTGACCGTGATTGGGTGAGCAGCCACAGGAAGTCTAGCACACTGTAAAAACCTTCTTAGAGGGACTGGCGCTGGCTGCAAGATGAGTCCATCTCATAGCAGCAAAAAGACCCACTTAACCAGGGAAATATTGTGTTTGGCATGACAAGGAGTGTTTGCCCAGTTCAGCACAGCAGCTGTGGAACAGACAGGCAACACAAATGTTTTGCAGGGCTGAGTCAAATTGCAGCAAAACTGTCCATCTTTGTTTTTAGGTTTTTAAACGTGCTTTGTGTAGATATAGTCGTTTAAAACCGCACTATGACTTCTAGAGGAACTAATGCTCTGCAAGAGGGTAAAAGCTATGCTAAGCTAAACATTCCTAAAGTTGCCCTAGAACTTTTAAAAAAAAAGATGGAATATAAGTCTAAAGCGTCCCCTGAATGTGTCTGTGAAGTTTCAGCTCAAAATACCCCATAGATTTTTTTTTTAATTCATTTTTTTAACTGCCTATTTTGGGGCATAATTAGAAATGAGACGATTCAGGGTGTGTGGCCCTTTAAATCTGGTGCTCCACGCCCCAAGAGCTCGCGCTTGCCTTGAACAACATAAAAAAAAGTTCAAACAGCTAATATAACCCTCAAAATGGATCTTTACAAAGTGTTCGTCATGCAACATGTCTAATCGCGTAAGTACAGTGTTTATTTTGATGTTTACATTTGATTCTGAATGAGTTTGATAGTGCTCCGTGGCTAATGGCTAATGCTACACTGTTGGAGAGATTTATAATGAATGAAGTTGTGTTTATGAATTATACAGATTGCAAGTGTTTAAAAATGAAAATAGCGAACACTCTTGTCTCTGTGAATACAGTAAGAAATGATGGTAACTTTAACCACATTGAACAGTACATTAGCAACATGCTAAGGAAACATTTATAAAGACAATTTACAAATATCACTAAAAATATCATGATATCATGGATCATGTCAGTTATTATTGCTCCATCTGCCATTTTTCGCTGTTGTTCTTGCTTGCTTACCTAGTTTGTTGATTCAGCTGTGCAGATCCAGACGTTCTGCCCTTGTCTAATGCCTTTCATAATGATAATGTTGGGAACGTGGGCTGGCATATGCAAATATTGGAGGCGTACACCCCGACTGTTACGTAACAGTCGGTGTTATGTTGAGATACGCCTGTTCTTCGGAGGTTGTTTAAACAAATGAGATTTATATAAGAAGGAGGAAACAATGGAGTTTGAGACTCACTGAATGTCATTTGCATGTACTGAACTCTTGTTATTTAACTATGCCGAGGTAAATTCAATTTTTGAATCTAGGACACCTTTAAAGGATTAGTTCACTTCTGAATGAAAATTTCCAGATAATTTACTCACCCCCGTGTCATCTAAGATGTTTATATATTTCTTTCTTCAGTCAAAAAGAAATGAAAGTTGTTGAGGGAAACATTCCAGGATTTTTCTCCATATAGTGGACTTCAGTGGGGATTACTGGGTTGAAGGTCCAAATTGCAGTTTCAGTGCAGCTTCAAAGCGTTCTACACGATCCCAGATGAGGAATAAGGGTCTTGTCTAGCAAAATGACCAGTCATTTTCTAAAAAAAATAAAAATCTATATACTTTTTAACCACAAATGCTCATCTTGCACTAGCTTTGCGATCCACCACCAAGCGGCAACCTCCCCCAGTCTCTCGTGAAGCCAAAACGGAAGTGACTTAAACTGCGATTCATCGACTGGCCACTAGGGACAGGCTCCAAAAGAGAGCAGAATCTCATTGAGTTCCATGTTAAATTGGCCAAGTTTATAGCAGAAAAAAACATGTTTACAAGTTGGTTCAAGTTGTGGTTTTGGTCTATACTGCTAATTTTGCCCTTCATGACAACTGTGTTTTTTCTAACTCATTCTTTTTAATTATATTAAGCCTTAAAGTTCTGCATAATTAAGGGCGTGGTCACTTGAGTAACAGGTAGATGCCGCTGCTGTCTGTGAGCCGTCACTTTACCTCAGTTAATTCCAGCCGCTGAATTTGGCATCTTAGCCGTATTTGTGCTCGATTATTTTATACAATTATAAAATTGTATAAAATAAAATAAAATAAAAATATATTATGCTTGCTGCATAATATTCGAGACTGATGTGCATCTGTGTAGGACACAGGCTCATTTGTTTGTTAGATACGATCGTATACAGTTTTACAACATAAACGCGGCTCAGATTGCATCCTTTCTTGAAGAACGATGACAGAGAGCAGATCATTCAGAAGAAATGTTATGCAAACAATGGATAATATATCAATATTTCATGGCCAAAAAATACTGTTTTTGTTTTGCAATAGACATTTTTATTTTATCCAAGAGCCACAGATTGGATTCATCTCGCGATCGCTATTATAAAGGTATGAAGTCCCATTTTGATTTTCCATGTTATCTATGTCCACCACGCATTACATAATTACGTTACAAAGGTAACATGCTATGTAGGCGGATGTACCGATGCAGTGTCTACAAAGCGAACGTGCAAAGATTAAGCCAAACTGCCTTTACAAAAAAAGGTAAATCAATGATATCGGGCAATTTTGAAGTTGGAGGAGAAAATTAGATTTTTTTGCCCTACAGCGGTACTTCCACCTACGACACATGTGACCTTTCTAACATAACACGTGGCACATCGCAGAGAAGTGCAAGACAAGTATTTGTGGTTAAAAAGTATATACATTTTTATTTGTTTTAGAAAAAAAAAAATCGTTTCACTAGACAAGACCCTTATTCCTTGTCTGGGATCGTGTAGAGTCCTTTGAAGCTGCACTGAAACTGCAATTTGGACCTTCCACCCGGTGAACCCCACTGAAGTCCACTATATGGAGAAAAATCCTGGAATGTTTTCCTCAAAAACCTTAATTTCTCTTCGACTGAAGAAAGAAAGACATGGACAACTTGGATGACATGGAGGTGAGTAAATTTTAAGGACATTTTAATTCTGAGTTTTTAAGATTTTTTTATATTTTTTTGGTTCATATCCCGCAATTTGTTTTGCATTAACAAGTACATTTAAAAAGACAAATCATAAATTAGCATAGATGTTAACTGCACTAGCCATATAGCAATTTACTATTTCCTATTCAAAGTTCAATGACATGCTCAGTGCACTTAACAGGGTGAACAAAGAACCATGTAATTGTCTTATGCAATACCCTGTGGGGAATTAGTCTTAAATAGAAAACAGGGCTTGGTGTAAATTTAAGGTTTTCCAGACTCCCGTTCCCCAAACTAGCCCGAGGAAACACCCCGTAACAGATGCTAATAGTGAAAGCAGGGCAGCAGATAAAGAATTCCACTGCACAAAAATGCTAAAAGTTAAACAAAAATACTGTCAAAGACAAAAAAAAAGAAAAAAAGAAAAAAAAAAAGAATTTTGTCAGTGCAGCCAAAATATTAAAAGCACATGATTTGACTGAAAAAAAAAAAAAAAAAAAAAAAACTCCATAGGAAAAGGTACCAGAGGTCGAAATATTTCATATATTTATTCATTTATTTATTTTAAATATTAAAGTGAAACTAATAGTAATATTACACTGAAAACTGAAATTCTCTCTCACACATTTTTTTTTTAATGTAGACTATAAGAAAGTGCAACTAATTAACTCTATGGCTGTGTGATAAGAAAAAAAAAATGCTTAGAAGTTAATTTTTATTCATTAATTATAATTAGGACACATACATCTGTGGGCACAAAATAAAAGTCACCCACATTTATATCACACATTTTACTTAATGAATATGAATATGAGTACATCCCTTGTGACCTAATTAAACCGAATCCTCAGAGACACCTGTGCAGGGACAATACTTGTTCAATAAGCTAATTAGCTGCAAATTAAAAAGCTATTTGCTGTATAAGAGGCGATAAGATTCACGAGGCAACAAAAAAAAGCTTTAGGCGTGCATTTATTTATTAAATTCTCTATATCTATAAAAGAAAAGCATTTGACTTCAGGTTCAGCTAAACATGACGACTGTCACATTTTAAACAGTTTTTAAAGAAGGTGTAAAGATTTATTCTACTAATGAACTGGAAGGATTTAAATGCAGACTTCTTTATGCTGTAAGTTTAAAATAATCACACTGGATGTGTATGTCATTTTTCTTCATGAACGCATCCGTTGCCTGTGCTTACGGAAATTAAAACAAGTAGCATGAGATGAATTTATAAATACACTGTCATTATAGTTTACCCACACTCTAATCATGAAGCTACAGCAGTATGGGCAGCAGATAAAATGAACTTTGTCAAAAAGTCTTCTGGTATAAAATAGCAAAAAAACTGCTTCTGACAGGTCTGCTTTGTGAAGCTCATGGAACGTAATGACAACTAACCACAAAACAACATTTAAAACATGTCTTCCTCTCACCATGTTACCTCATTTTGCTGCATACAAACTACAGCCTCAAGAACAATTATCATTCAGTGGGCTACTCTCTCATGTTCAAAAGATAAGCTAGACATTTATCCATAGCAACGCGCCAGAGTGCCGTCTTTTGGTGCAATCTGCACTACCTCCCTTGGAGAGGCTCATTCTGTATTTCATATATCAGAGAAAATTGCATTAAGGATGTGTGTGCCGGCATTGCGCTGTCAAGAAGAGTAGCACTTGTTTTCACTGGCCTCGTCAGCCTGCGAGAGCACAATGTGCAGCTTCGGTCTAATGCAATCAAGCTCCCGCAAGTCAAAACAAAGCAGATGCAGCTCTGAAAAAGACTTGCAGAGCACCGAGGAAGTGGATGAGGAAGGTGGCAGAGAGGAGAAAAAGCAGATATGGCATCTCTGAGAGTAAATGCAGCAGGGTCTTTAGCAAGCCTGCTCGGCATTACCCATAATGCACTTCTCTGCAGTGAGCTGGTAAACAGCTGGAAGGCAGAAAGTGGCTGAGTATAAGGAAAAAGTCTTCTCCAATGCCTTTTGATTTTACGTTTTAACAAAGAGGACTAAAATGTAATTAGAAACATATTTAAAGAAAGAAATACATAAAAGATTTGAATAAATAAATAAAAGGATTAGTTCACTTTCAAATTAAAATTTCCTGATAATTTACTCACCCTCATGTCATCTAAGATGTTCATGTCTTTCTTTCTTCAGTTGAAAAGAAATTAAGGTTTTTGATGAAAACATTCCATGAATGCTCATCTTGAACTAGCACTCTTCTTCTTCTTCTTCTTCTTCTTCTTCTTCTTCTTCTTCTTCTTCTTCTTCTTCTTCTCTATTAGAATTCTGGCAGTGTAGACACTGCTAAGTCAAAGTTTGAACTAATTGTTATATATTTGCACTAGGATATTGTATATGGCAATTTAGTTTAAACTTTGACCTGAGGAGGGCAGTAATACACTTAGCAGTGTCTACACTGCTGGGATTCTAATAGAGAAGAAGAAGAGAGCTAGTTCAAGATGAGCATTTATGGTTAAAATGTATAAAATGTATTTTTTTTTTTAATAAAATGAGTGATGGTTTCTCTAGATAAGACTCTTATTCCTCGTCTGGGATCGTGTAAAACGCTTTGAAGCTGCATTGAAACTATAATTTTGACCTTCAACCGTTTGGAGGTCATTGAAGTTCACTATATGGAGAATAATCCTGGAAAGTTTTCATGAAAAACCTTAATTTCTTTTCGACTGAAGAAAGAAAGACATCTTGGATGACATGGGGGTGAGTAAATTATGAAGAAATTTTAATTTGAAAGTGAACTAATCCTTTAATAAAGAGAGAAAGAGAGAAGAGAGAATTGGCAAATCAAAGTATAACTGAACTTCTATATTTACATATTATATGTAAAAACTATGAGGAACTCATGAGAACATCTTGACTGATACATGGGGATTCATATTTGGCGAGAGAATTGTGTGAACGCAAGTCCAGTCAACTAGAATTATGTTCGCTTGAACAATCAGACATTCATAACAAGAGATTTGCACAACTCAGGTAATTATGTTTGCTGTCAGTTCTCCGCTCTACCTCACTAGCCAACTCGAAAAGATCCGTTGGAGACACTTCATCTAATTTCCTGTCAAAGCTGGACAAAAGAAGTGGAACAACGTGGTTTCGCAGCAGAGAGTTGGCGTGGTTGCGCTCGGTGCGGGTCTAGGGTATGATGGCTTCGCATTAGCACGCGCCAATTAATAGCTGCGAGCGAGACGGCTTCCCCTTTCTATCAGCCACCTGTCTGTCAAAAAGGAAATAATCATTAGATTCTAATAAATCTGTCTGCCATGTCAATGTAACTGCCATGCAAAAATGTGCTAGTCTTAGCCCCGGGGCGCCCAGAGACCTGTTTTTCGTTATTCGCTGTATAGTTGAATGCACACACTATTGGTGGAATAACTTCAGGTGTGTATTGTAGGTGGGGTTGAGAGGGGAATTATGGAACATATCAAGCGGGGATATTTCGGCAGTTCTCCACAATGCTGCCCATCACCACAGCGCTGCAGGGCATTCTCACCAGTATGACTGGCAGCTGTTTCCTGCTGGGTAGGTCATGTGACTATGGCTCATGGAACGGCGGTGCATGGATTGCGTGTCTGGGGCTCTGGGAGTTGTGTGAGAATGGCAGGTAAGAATTTAAGGGTGTGTTCAGAAGAACCGGCAGCCCAACACATGTTTTCACAGAAGTGTTTGCAATGCAAGATGGCAATATTTGCTTTTTGGGTTTATTATATTTATGCTTATACAAGTAGTCAATAACTGTACATAACTGGATTGAGTGCCATGCAAAACTGAATTGAGAATTCTGTTTAAATTCAAATTCAATCCCCAAATTTAAACTAAGTTAGCAAACAGGATGCAAAATTGGATGGACGGACGGACGGACGGACGGACGGACGGACGGACGGACGGACGGACGGACGGACGGACGGACGGACGGACGGACGGACGGACGGACGGACGGACAGACAGACAGACAGACAGACAGACAGACAGACAGACAGACAGACAGACAGACAGACAGACAGACAGACAGACAGACAGACAGACAGATAGATAGATAGATAGATAGATAGATAGATAGATAGATAGATAGATAGATAGATAGATAGATAGATAGATAGATAGATAGATAGATAGATAGATAGTCATTCCAGTTCAAATTCTAACTGAACTTCCTGTTGCCAATTCAAATTCACACTCATGAAATCAAAGTGACCCAATTCTTTATTTCAGAATTTTCCCCAAGCCTTCTGCAAGGATGAACACACATTTTGGCAACATTGGTGGGGGGGGGGGGGATAACATGAACTGAACAAAGCATATTCACCACAAAGCCAAAAAAGCCGCCTACCTCATTATCTACAATAACACACACTCCCCTCCTACGCACATTCGCCCCCAAGGCTGCACACCCCTCCATACATCATTGAACAAAGGCAGGGGTCTTCACAGCAAGGGACTCGGGAGGGAGGTTAAAGCCCTGTTTTTGTTTCAGCAGCACTGAACCTTCAGAGGTTAGAGCCCCAGGTTGGCCAAGGACATGCGTCAGGACGGCCGCAGGCCTGTGAACTCCTGCTAATGAAGGCAGCTCAAGCTGGTAAACAGCACAGGGTGGATGTCACAAGCATACATTACAATACATCACTGTCTTTCTCAGGCCAGGGGGCTTCCTCTGCCCACCTGGTGCCACATTGACATGTTCAGGGATTGCAGCGCTGTTGGAGGAGACATTTTAAACAGATATAGCTGATGCTGAATGCGGAAAGGGTAAGAATTATATCTAAGGTTAATCCCAGTTTTACACAGCCAATGGCATTAGATCGGGTCCATAATCTTATTCCGGCCATGAACCATCCACTTAGACAGTCTCCACAAAACGGTTGTCAAGAAAAGCCAGAAAAATATATAGGAATTGTCTTCTATCCTGCAGTTTTAGAAATAATTTGGAAACGAGGATAAGAGTGGATAAGGAAGAGAGATAGCTATAGAGAGAGAGATACGCTCAGACAGGAATGTGGTTGTTTTCAGGTCAGTGAGCTTGTGAGATGTAAACGTAAGCAAATGAGTGCATGAGAAAGAGAGAATGTGACAACCTGATGAAGGTATAGAGTAGCTGGAGAGGAGAAAAGCAGATAAATTGCCTTTAAAGCATACAAACCTAAAATCATGAAATCTGTGAGTGTACTAAATATATGAACTCCTCTATATCTAAAACAAGATTAAACATATTGAGAGAAAATACCTGAAAGAAAACAGTGACCATCCTAAATGTATATGTTGATGAGGCTGGCTGTTTGAGGTTGAATTCTGATTGAAGTTGAAGACTGAT